>NC_056749.1:144793449-145043846 GCF_019279795.1 Protopterus annectens | reverse complement strand
TTTAAATCACCGAAATGGACATTGTTTCTATACAGAAGTGTGGGGCGCCCCTTCCCTCTTGCTCTATGGTTCCGGCGCCCATGCTTAGATGTTTTCCTCCCTGAGCCTCCACTGGAAATGGGCACCTACCTAGTCAATCATTCCCTGTAATCAAATGTCAATAATTATCAAATAAATATAACTGTTATAGTCATTTCTATGAATAGGTCAAGATTTTATATTAATTCATAGTGTTAAAATTATCATCTGTGGCATTGTACACAGTGTTGTAGTGCTAAAAGAGGTATGGAAGCCCATATTTATTTTTGTGATTAAATATTTGTTGATCAAGTTTTGAAAAATTTGTATAAGGGCATATGTTGTCAAATGGCCTGTAGTTGCATTCCTTATGGTATGATCAGCAGCGTAGTAAGGGTGGGGGAAAGGTACAGTCATCCCGGGCTCCAGATTGCAGGGATACCAAAAAAAATGCTATACAAGTAAAGAAAACAAGTAAAACTGAATCTTAAAAAAAATGCTTTTATGCTTTCAAGTGGTGATTATGGCTGCTCCCTGCCCCCTTTTTGGTTCGTTAGTAATTAATTTGCACTTATCCTTAAATTTTACATAAGGGATGAGCCTCAGACACAACTGAAAAGCATTGGGAGGGCTTTTGATTGGAGCATTGGGTGCAGTAGGTGGGGCAGTGTAAGCTGGTTAGTGGGTTATTGTATTTAATGTTATTTAGAGCCTCAAACTTGATAACATTCTGATTGGGTAATGAGCAATCCTTGCAAATGGAAAATGTTTGAGGAATGGAAAGCAAAACTGCTTTTTTTTTGTTTACATGATCCATAACAGTGTAGGTATCAGTCCTTCAGACAGGGATTACACTTAATTTGCACCAACCACTGATGATGCCAATATGACTGACTATGTTCCAATTAGTACCCACTCATTAAAAAGTTGACAGGTATAAATATCCGCTTTGCTTTGTAGTGCAGTAAAGGCTGTAGCAGTAGGAGCAGGTGATGGTTTATTTGCTATAATATGTTCTTCTTGGGTTATGATGGGATTGCATAACGGTGCTTCCTTTTCTTTTTAAATCAGCGGCCCCTTTGCTTGGTTTTCCTGTATACTTCAAGCCAGGAATCTAATACTCATGTTTCTCAAATCAGCATAATTATAGTTCAGGGAAGCAGCTGCACTACATTTTTAGCTAAACTGTGTAAATTTCATTTGGTCAAGGTATATTGCACCCCTTAACTGAGTTTGCTAGGCCTCAAGCTGTGTTATAGTGGATGTATACCTCCTAAAACACAATGTGAACTGTCCATACTACTCCTCTGTTTGCAAGTCTCCCATTACTATTTGTCCTTGTTCCCTCCTTTAGACAAACCTTTCATATTTGTTCTAGAACACCTCCAACTTCTTGTATCCAGAATAGTAGAAACATGCTACATAAGATGTAACATCAGTGGAATGATCACCGCATTAGCAACCTTAACTTTGTCACCCAAGGTACACTCTTTCCAATATCACCTGTCCAACATTCCAGCCACAATGTTCCATAATTCCATCAATTTCCTCTCTACTGTCCCACCAAATGATGATGCGTCCTAATACTTGAATAATTATATCCACCTAAAGAACTCGGCAAGGATCTCTCACCCATGTCAACCTCTCCAATATAATTGCTACCAATGTTTTAGGGTGAAAACTACCCAGACTCTTCTCCAAATCTGTTAAAATGTCAGTCATCCCATTTAACATCCCATGCCCATCTTGCAGCAGAATCATCTGCAATCATACTAATATATCCTGCATGGTTCCCCCTCACCTTTAAAAATAATTACAACTATTAAGCCATCTTCTCAGTAATGATTGGAAACAAGACTGAATAAAACATTTATTAGTCTCTCTCTTCCCTCATCAAATTCTCTCTTATCTGATCTCCCAATTAACCAGTAAAAAAACACCTTATATAGAGTTCCAATTCCTGGAAAGAGCATACCCACCCACCACCACTTGATGCAGTGCCATAACTTACTTCAATTGCAATTAGCAGTTTTGCTATGAAGTAACATGACAACCCCAGACGGCCACTGAATATTGCTTTATTTTCATTTCATGTACATCTTGACACATGGTACACTGCTTTTCCTATTCTTAATTCCACTGCACTAGTCGAGCAGTGTAGACATTGACAGCATCATTAACACAATTTTTTAATTATTTATTAGTCATACCTCTCAACCTCTTAAAGCAAGAAAACTGGACAAAGTCATATATATAAGTGAGACAAAGGCCCAAAAATAGGGACAATGTTTAAATATTGCTCTTACAAACTTATACATTTGACAGAACATCAGCTTTTGCATTAGCATGAATTTTCTGAAGGGTATGAAGTCTGAAATTCAAATGCCTTTCATTATTACTGATTTGCCACTAGTTTGCCAGAAAACTACAGTTTTATGAAAAATGGACTGCAAATATGAGGCAAACGTCTGGAAATTATGTGAAAATCTGTACAGTTGAGAGGTATGCTATTGGTCCTTTAACCACTCTTTCACAAGCCACTGTTAATTTTCAGCTGACATCTGCATTTTTCTTTCTCATTTTCCATAGAAATGCACTCAACAGCTCTGGAATATTCCTCATCTGCAAACAACATACAGTGGGGGGATATCTGGTTTCTACCTCACATGCCATTGCACTACCTATATATACTAACTCTTAGATGTTGTATCGTGGGGTGGTTTCGAAGATCTCAAATTTCATACTTAGTACATATTCCCTTTATCACAAATTTTCAAAGAGAGCATTTATTCTGCTTTTGACAGGAACTCCACAGAAGTACAAAACAATTACAAGCTATTCGACAAATTCTATTTCACTTTGTCAAAATGACTACTTAAAGGAAGCAAGCTTTTTTTCTAGTTTAAGAGCTATCATTTAGCATTAATCATGCTTTTCATAAAGAGGTATGTATAGATCTGCAATAGTAGGAATATATATCTATCTGCTGACTTCACCAGATCCAAACATAGTGAAAGTTTTAAAACAAGGAGAACAAAGTCCAAGATGAATTCCCTGCTTAGTTTAGCAGAAGTGCATCAGTGTCGAGCGAGAATAGAAATCAAACAAGAAGTAGACAAAAACTCGGCAGCAACTGAAAGCGCCAAAAAACAAAAAGAATACAAGGTAAAGGATCGGATGAGAAGGCAAGAAATGTAGAAAAGGCATGAATATAGTTGCAAGTGCAGACAACTCCTGAAACAACCTCATGTCAATCAAGATCTGACACAGGAATGGTTTAGGAGAGGTGAATTTCAACCAAATATCGGCGGCCCAGGACAGCAGACTATGCACATGTTGGTTTATAACGTCCACTTAACAGGTGGGAAAAGCAGACAAATGCAAGTTACGTAAAAACGAACTGGAAAACGCCACACATCCTGCTACTGGGTGCGACACACTGATGACAAAGGGCCTGTGCATTGAACGGCATAATAATGTGGCAAGACAGCTGTATTAGGGATTACGCAAACATTACAAATTTGAAGTAGCTGAGAAACTATGGAAACAAAAGCAACAACGCATTATAGAGAATAATGCTGTTTCTATCGCATGGGATCGCCCATTTCCGGGTTTATATCGGAACATCGAGCAATTTCGAATCACACATCGAACATCGAACGCAAATAACTCCGAAAGCCCATAATTTTGAAAACAAAATGCACGAACAACACTTGGCCATCTACTCACCCACGCAATCTGACACTTCACCGTAGCAAACAAAACCACACCTCTTCAATCATCACAACACCATCCAGCAAAGCAGCACACAACCATTCTTCCAGTACACAACACAAAACACACAAACTATTCCTTATGTGGGGGGCTTTGTCCCCCCTACCCCCCCTACTTATATATACCAACTCAGAGATTGCACCATGGCCATTGAAGCCTTACATTTATACTTCATAATTATAGGATTTACTATTTCTACTATGCACTTTCATGTGAACATCTGCTACTACTTTTTGTGTGGTAGTACATTGTTAATTCCTACCTTGCTGAAAAACAGTGGGTTTTTTTTTGGGGGGGGGGTATTCATTTTATTAAACATTTCTCACTGACATCAGGATGTGTAACTTTGTGAAGGCCAACTATGTATGTCTGGGGCTTCTGATTTTGAAATTGAGCTTTCAGGGTTATTTGCGTTTGATGTTCCATGTTCGATGTAATGCGATTCGAGATTTTTGTCGTTCGATGTAATGATATAAACCCCATTACAGTAATGGTATTAGAAACCCTAAAGACTTGGAGAAATTAAACCTGAGGAATCTGCTTTCTTTCTTTGTATTGTTTGTTCTATCGTTTTTCTACTTTTGAGTTAGCTGCAGCTTTCTGACATTGTATTTCATTCAGATATATTTGCATAAATAAAAACAAGTCACTGTTTTGACATAATGTATTTATTCAATACAGTTAGACTAATCATCAAGTTAAATATACAAATTATGCCTTCTGCATACAGGCTGTACTATGCTGGAAACCAAAAGGAAAGTACAGTTGTAGAAAATCTTACCCGAATAGATGTCCTTTTCACTGTTGCAGTATTCACCTCTGAGATCTCCTGCTAAGGACAGCCCAATGTTTATACCAAAGCCTTTATTACCTAGGGAGCATCGTACATCAGACGTATGCTCCCCACACAAATGTAGGGCATAAATGTAACCTATGCACATTCTCAACTCAGAACTGAAGTGTCCCAGGAGAACAAGAACCCCCAGTGGAAAGGAAGACATGTACATCTAGAAACTGAAAGGAGGAGGGGAACTTTTTGGCCAGTACCAAATTACCACCTATGAGGAGAAAAGGGAGCAGGAGGGAGGGAGTGAGTACTGCAACTGTGAAAAGGAGGACATCTACTGCTATGGTAAGATTTTACACAATTGTACTATGTCCTTCCTTAGCACTGCTGCAGTATTCATCACCTCTGAGGGAGTAAAAAGCTACAGTGAAGGCTAGCCAAATGAGGAGTAAGTGGTAGCAGGCAGAAGTGGCTGACAAGTGGACTTTCACTTAAGAATATGCCAAGCCAGCATGCAGTAGTCCACACAGCTAGGAAAGAACCAAAAGGACCCCCAGCTGAAAACGGATCTGGGGATGTTTGAGACACCAAGTAGAAATTCTCTTCCATTTGTACATATATGATTTTCTGGTATTGGATTTCCTGACTTCTTGCAGGACCTTAAGCACATCCTTAGAAAATTGTCAGAAATAAATCAAAACCCTACCATCCAAAGCATCAGCTGAAGAGTGGACAGATGAGGGGGAAGGAGAGATCCTCTGTCCTGTGTGAGAAGGTCCATGCAGTGAGGTAACTTGTGCGCCCCTGGCCAAATGAAATATGAGAGGGAACCAGTGGTGTCTGAGTTAAAGGGAGTCACCAACAAGATTTTTGGAGAGTCCTTCTTGATTTTTTGAAGGACCCTTGGAAGATGAGGAAGAGGAGGAAAGGAATACAGGAATATTCAATTTGATGAGAAAGACATGATATCCACATTCCAAGGCAAAGGACTTGGGACTCTGGAACAGAACTAAGGAAGTTGTCTGTTCACAGGGGAGGCAAAGAGATTTACGTGAAGAATAGCCCACTGATGAACTATGTCCAGAAACACATCCCTGTGAAGCATCCATTTGTGAGGCTGTATCCTGGACCTGTTGAGAAAATCTGCCACAGGATTGCACTCTGAAGGTATATAGACTGCCTGTAGCAGCTTGATGGCTGCTTCCCATGCTTGAAGGGCTAACCTGCAAAGAAGGTAAGACTTTGTGACCCTGTTTGTTGATGCACCATGACCATGGTGCTGACTATGTACATCTTCGAGGGATCTGTGACCCAGAGTGCATCGAAAGTCTAAAGGGCCAGAATGAGAGCCTCTGCTTGATGATGATGTGATCCATCCACTGCTGAAGTGACCAAGGGTTTTACACCTTCAGGGTACCTGAAATTGCTTCCCACCCATCTCTGAATTGTCTGTGAAAAGTTCCTGAGAAGGCTGAGGAGGGTGAAAAGGAACACATGGATTCAGAAATAGCTGCTGAATCCACTAGTGAAATTCCAGTTTGAGAAAAGGGAGCTGAGGAACTTGATGGTCCAGCCAGTGGATGTGATAAAGCCACATCAATTTTAGGCAGCACCAAAACTTCCTCAAATGAAACCTAGCTAGGGAAGCTTGGGGATGGTGGAAGACATGAACCCCACAGCCCTGAGACCCTCCCTGCCTGGAAAAGAGGACAGGGAATGCAGGGAAAGAAAATAAATTTGAGAGGGACAAGACCTTGGTGGATAGTAGAAATGCCAACAGTGGAGCAGTCTGTAGCCTGCAGCCTAGGAAAACATGATACTGAGATGGAGTCAACATTGACCTTTGAAGGTTGGCAGCCAACTCCAGGCTGTGCAACAGAAGCTGGGTAAAATTAAGATCCTGCACTAGCTTGGAATGTGATGGAGCCTGAAGCAAGAGGTTGTTCAGGGCATTCAAATAGTTTCATATCTGAAGTCTGCAAAGGTGACTAAAGGGGCTAGACATTTGGTTAACATCCTTGGGGCTGTTGAAAACCCAAATGGCAAAACAGGGAAATGCAAATAGTTCCTGAATTGAGGGTGGATAGGAATATGAACTTGTGTCCTTTCAAATCCAAGGGAACCACAAAAGCATGGGTGAGCAACAAGGGAAACAGAGTCCGAAGAGACAGAATTCAGAAAGAATGTGTTCAGAAAGGAAATATCCAAGACAGGTCTCCAATGTCCCTCTTTCCTGTGGACCTGAAAAATCCTGAAATAAAAACTCAAAGCCCTCTTGGTCTACAGAACAGGTTGAATGGTACCCCTGGTCCAGCAGACCCTGCAATACCCCTGGAAAATGAAAAAGCAGTTCTGTATGGGGTTGAGAAGAAATTCTAAGGGACAAGAACTTGTCCAAGAAGGGAAAATAGATGGCTGCAGATTTGTCAGGAAAGGACTGCTTCTGGGGGGCTTGGACATTTCAATAGGCTTGTCTGAAAAAAACACACCTAGAACCTTTTTCACCTTTGGAGCTGTCTAGGCAGCCTATGCCAAAAAAGTAGTCTTACTAGGATAATTTCTTTGAAACCTAAGAATAAGTGAGACAAAAAGTCTGCTTCAAACCTGTCATAGCATTATTTTGATTCTATAAGGTCTTGAAAATGTCAGCCAGAGCAGTACTAAAATTACAGTTATCCAAGGAAGCCTCCAAACGCTTTGATTTTATATCATCTAGGAAGGCTTTATGGCGATGGCAGGAATAGCACCTCATCACTGAGCCAGAGACAGCAGCACTACAGGATGCATCAGCTGCATCATGGCTGCATTTAATAGACTGACAGTCAACCTGAGAAGTGGAACTGAGCAGGGAGAGAGGTGAGAACTTACCCTAAGAGTCAGGCATATCAGAAACAATCTTCCCAATCTGGGAAAGGGAGAGAGAGAATGTACCTTGTCATACGAGTCTGAAGGCTAATGCAGCTGAAGTATGTACCTTCTTACCAATCATCACCACGGCTCTGCTGTCCTTATCTGAAGGAAGGAGCTTGGAGGAAGGCAATAGCTTAGAAGACTTAACAGTAGATAGAGAAATCACTGTAGGATCATATGAAGGGCACTTGCACAAGAGCTTGAACGCATCCAGTAGATTTAGAGCCTTTCAGGTTTCTTAGGAAGTGGAGGTAGGGTATCCAGAGTCAGAAAAGCAGCAGATAAGGTATCTAATAGAGCAGCCAATACAGGCGGGGCAACTGAAGGTTTAGGAGAGTCCATCTGTAACAACTTACAATGTCTTTTCTGGATGTCTGATACTTTAGTGCAATGCCATTTGAAATCCTCCACCATATGCAGGACCATGCCATGAAAGGAAAGCTCCTCCAAAGGAGAATTAGGACTAGTAGATTCCTCCTCCTCAGAATCACAGTTTAAAGTTGAAGGCAACTGAGAAAAATAGGCTAAGGAGTTAGCCTCAGAGTCAGAATACTTGTGTGAAGACTCCAGGCCCCTTGGTCTCTTGGGGAAGAGGACCAAGAAGGTGCAAGAAATAACCCCCCCCCCCGAAGAGGGTTCAATGCCATCAAGGGGTTAATCAAGCCTTAAGGGAAGTCCTGCCATTCCCTTTGTGAATCCCTGGGAGCGAACACTACATTCCTAAGTCTTATGCTTCTTCACTGGAATGCCCAGTCTGACAAAAGCGGAGGTTCAGAGGTTTGAACCACTGAATGGATTTGATTAAGGTACCAGGCACTTCTGCCCTAACAAGGATCTGCGGAATCCCTCTAGACCACTCAGAAATAATCAGCCATGGATCCCCCCTCAATGTCTATGGCGGACATTTGCAAGGCCTCCAAGGATTGGTGAGAAGCTTGTTTTGTGCTGTTGCAGTCTCAGTGGAAGAAACTGAAGGCAATGCTGGACTATCCTCAGGCTCTCATTTACCTCAAAAGAGACATCCTATGGAGACTGGAAAACAGCAGACTCAAGCGTAGACTTATTGGCAGTCTGTTTTATGAGTGAAGCTGTACCTTGGGGTGAGTGGATTCTGCCATGTTAACTTGGGCCAAATGCTTGAGATGTTGGTTCTCAAGGTAAATGCAAATTGAAGAAAGGCAGCTACACAAAGTCTGGTACAAAGGCCAGACAGATGGAACACTGTGGTCGTGAAATACACATAAGCAAAACAGACACTTATCGTGGTCATCTTTATGGGGAATCTGCCTCCCACACTGATATTTTCCTTTCTTGAATTATGTATGATCCACTGAACCATGTAAGAAAAGAGAAAAGAACCCCAGTGGAGGTACTAAAGGGCATTCAGACTGGCAGAAAAGATTTTCTGAGTGGGGAACATATGTATGTCATCGTTATGCCCTATGCTTGCATGGGGATCATATGTCTGAAGTATAATGCTCCATAGGTAATAAAGGCTTTGGCACACTAGCCAGATGTTGTGCTATCCTTGGCAGGAGATATCAGAGGTAATGAATATTGCAACAGTGAAATGAAAGGATATCAATTACATATTTTCTCCATAGTTTAGTTTATTTGTATCACACATAATATTTGAACTTCAGTACTTATGTGTTGCTCTAAATATTATCTGATGTTTTCTTATTGTTTATATCTACTGTTAGACTGCCAGCCCAGCTACCTGGAATTTTGTAAATAATTCTGTCATTTATGAATATTGATATGATTTATACAGAAGTGTGTGTAAAGTACTGAGCTAAAATGTAACCACAGCATGCCGTATTGGAATAGAACAGGAATGTACCTGCATTATTGTGACTGTTTAGATGTATATGTTTAATGGAAACTGGAACACAGGAGGTTAACTTGAAAAAAATTCAGAGAAAATAGTTGAAATTAAATTGTTTTACTATTGCGTCATAAAAGTTAGTTTCAGTGGAACAAGCAGACAGGATGTCTAGAACTACAGTGCTTTCTGCATTGTTTTGTAAGTAAAAACTTTTTTTTTTTTGTAAAAGTGTTTTATTGTTCTGTGTCTCCTACCAGTTGCAAACATCTGAAGGCTATGTATTTTCACAGAGAGATGCTAAATTCCGTTCTGACAAAGGGGGTTTAGCTTGGGAACTAAAGTCAGGTGACAAAAAGTGATGTCATCCAAGCTAACCCTGCAGTAATATTTGATATTAATTTAAGAACTCTCTCAGAGAGGGACGGTGCATTTTGTATCTGTCTTTTGACGCAACATCATCCACTCATCACCTTCTGCATTTATCTTGCTGTAAGTAAGTTTCTAGAGAATAGTAACTTTTTTAGATTCAGATAGGAATATAGCAAACTACAGCTTTACTGTTTTCTTTATTTATTTGAGAATGTCATGCAATGTTGTTTTAAATATGTCCTGTGATTCTGAACTCTGATGTAATGGATTACTTACTGAGTACTGTCTTGTTCTTTCATTATTTATTATTAAATATATTTAAACCTTTTAATTGTGGCTAGTCTGTTTAGAGATATTTAAGCTCTGAGAGTACTTGCATATCTATATGGTGACACTGTACAAGCCACTCCTAAATAACCTTGCTCTTGGTCAGACTACCATTTGGATTAATTGTAACATTACTCAGTAGGATTGGACACCCTTTGTTAAGGGCCTTAAAGTAGATAAGGGGTTCTAGTGGCACTGGTAACTACCTTAAAGTCTGGGCAGAAGGAAGCATTGGTAACAAACCTGTGCCAGCCATTCCCAGCTGTGTATGTTAGAGAGAGTGTGTGTGTGTGTGTGTGTGTGTGTGTGTGTGTGTGTGTGTGTGTGTGTGTGTGTGTGTGTGTGTGTGTAAAACAAATCTCCAAGAGTGTGTGTCAGCTACTTTGGCAGGGACACGAACCACTGGTTGGATAGAGAGAGTGTTGGAGGACTTGGCTTGGAGCCCTGACTCAGGACTCAACTCTATAGCTGTACCAGTGGGGAGTCTTCTTGGGGATTGGGAGAAACCAGCCTCAGTCTGACTGTGATTTCTGTGTGCGTGCTCTTAAAGGAAACTGCACTTTACTGTGTGTTTACTTGTCATCCTCCCAGTGTGTACATTCCCCACTGCTGCCAGTGGTGAACAAATAGTAAATAAAATAGATACACATCCTTTGTATTTAAATTATTTTACTTACTTCATCTTTATATATTTTCTCATATATTTAGCATGTGTCTATGGCTACTTTCTCATAATTATCCTTTCAGTTTGTGGCTACTTATTCAATATTTTTTCTAATTATGCCATCAAAAGCATTCAGAAAAAGCTGGCCCTCTATAGCTCATATGACAATACCAAAGAACTGTCAGGTAGTAGGACAATTTCTGTACTGTGGTCACTGGATTCAATTATGGGGCATTAAAAATGACTTTCAGGAAAAAACTGTCAGCATTCTCCAGCTGTTAAAATGCAAGTGTTCACCATTTCTGTTTGAGCTAAAAGAATGTGTTATGATATTTGAAAATCAAATGGTTTCCATAATTCAACATAATGACATGATATACTCAAGATAAGATTCAGGCTTGGAAGCTGCATTCCACCTGTGTGGCCCAATAAATTGTGTGAGTTTTATCTATTTCTGATGAACAG
Source organism: Protopterus annectens (assembly GCF_019279795.1). NCBI lineage: Eukaryota > Metazoa > Chordata > Ceratodontiformes > Protopteridae > Protopterus > Protopterus annectens. The sequence continues at coordinate 145,032,704 of NC_056749.1, read as the reverse complement.
TTTCAAATGCCATAGAGATAGACTCCTAAGTTACTGATTCTGCTATGAATAGCTACCAACTTCCTCCCTCCACCTCCACAGCTGCACTATAGCAATTGCTACCATCTGGTCACCATCCATGGGGCCACTTAACATTTACACAATTACTGTCTTTTACTAAGCAGTACACAGACAGTAAATTCCCTGTGACATGATGTGTGTGATTTCATTTCCTCAGGGAAACATTTACATGTTTAGCAAATTGCTGGACCCAGTGCTTAGCGCTTGTTTTATTTACTGAAGATGTAGTCATTTAATTAAAAGAAACATTCCTCTTAGTAAAGTTGTTAAGCTGTTTACAATTCTTGTATGCCCTATGCATTACTTTATCCAATAAGTAAAATCATTCATGTCCTCAATGATACAATGTACATTGCCTCCAGGCAGGACACAGCACACTGTGAGGCCTTTGAACAGGATACAACGAAACAAGATCACTTGTAAACCCCATCTGAACTGCCACAAGCAGCATGTATGTGTTTTGCAAGATGCTTCTCACTAAGGTACACTTGTGTCTTGAAATGTTATACTCCCACAGAAACTGGATCTGTGTAGCCACATTGATTTATATTGTGTGACTCCCAAAGTATCATTCCATAATTCTCCCATTGGAAGCCTCTAACCCTACACACGAGGGAAAACAATTTGTGTGAAATGAAGATATGGAAATTTGGCTTGATTCTAACTCTTTGTGATGGTAGATTTTGTAATCATTTCAAGTGGAGAAAAGTGTGAATGAATGAAATAAAAGAACAGGTAAAATAAATCCTGTTTGTCACTGCACTGCATTTCTGGTAAGGTATATGAATATCTAATTTAACAAGACGTATTTCTTATTAGACAGTACTGTTTTCACTAAATTAAGGTCCAGTTTTCTTAATACCACAAATTTAGTTGTCCATTAATTAACCAGTGGAAACTCAAAAAAAATGTATAACAGCTGGATATGTCCAACATGACAGGTGTGTGTGTGTGTGTGTGTGTGTGTGTGTGTGTGTGTGTGTGTGTCTGCTGTGATGGAAGTACAACTTGAAAGGGCTGAGAATCTGTCTGCACTCACTGAGTGCTGGGGTGGTATTCAGTTCTTTCATCAGGGCACTGTATTAATTGGATAATCGGAGTAATCAGCATTTCTGACTTCTGCTGTCTTGCTGCTTGCTTATATTAATATAGGTTCATATGTGTTTATTAGGCTAACGACCACAAGGGCATTTTTAAACCTAGCCATGCATCCCAAATCTCTGACAAGGTCTGCTACCCTTGATAAGTGTAAGCATGGACCTGGGAGACTAACTGTTTACAGGTTACCTGTTTGCATCAGAGAGACAGGTGCCAAACCAGGGATGAATTTGCAGTTTCCCATCCAAATGTCCAAGTTGCACTTGAACTGGGATAGGAAGGAACTCTGCTTTGCATGGATGGAGAGCCCTTTCCATAGACGGGGTAGTCTTTGGGATACATACCTATCTCTCCAGCAGGTCCTATTTATATCACAGGCAAGGTTTAAGTCTTTAGAATGGGTAATTCCGATGTTATTTGTTTTGTGGATATCCAGCAGGTCCATCAGTATGAGGTCTCAAAAGCCTGTAGGAGAGAGAGAATACAGGGGATAGGACCTTGAGGCAGTTTGCACAGGACATATTACTTATGCCCTGTATTCTTTTAGTGAGGAATCTCTGTGGACATTCCAATTGCTGGATATGCCTGTTTAGGTACTTACCAAAGGGAGCATTGTACTCGGTGATAGGTCTGATGAATGCCATATAGAGTGAAACAATGACTTCCTTAGACTTAGATGCCATACCTTTGTTTATAAGTTGAACAACATAGAATGATTTCCTCACCACTATAGACATGTGATGATCAAAGTCTAGATTACTGTGTGTGTCCCTAAGTTTCTGACTACTGGGTCAACTCTAAGGGGTGTGCTGTCAATATGATAGTTATGAGGGATGGATGACTTCCCAAAGGACACTATTATGCACTTCTTGGCATTTAGTTTTAGTCCATGGCTCTGACACCAGTTGTTTGTGTCAGTCCCTCCTGTAGAACATTTGCATCAGTGCAAGATTCAATGACAGCTCATATTTGCAATCATCTGCAAATTTAGTCACCCAGAGACCAATGACATTGGCCTTGACTTCTGAAAAGTAAATGCCAAAATGGAGCAGTCCAAGAACTAATCCCTGAGGGACTACACTTGTGACTGGCCTCTTTGTAGAGGTGGACCCCCAATTCTAACTTCCTGGGTCCAGTCTGTGAGACAATTGGCTATCCACCAGGTGACAGAGTAACAAATATTTTAGGTAACTGACCTATCACACATTTTAAGCTTCTTGTTTACTAATTTTACTTATGGCTGGTTTGGTTGTAGTCACCCAGGTGTCCAATGGACTGGTTATTAAAAACAGTCATTATTATTATAGGTATCCGTGCTGAGCAAACTCCCTCCTTCATTCACAGGAGGACAGGGGATGGTACATGTTTTGTTTTGGAGCGGTGCGCTACCTCTGTTTATATATTCCTGTTAGCTGTGTTTAACTTTACCTATATTTCACAGATAACAGTAATTTTTGCTGTACGTACCAAGATGTTAAAGCAACATTTGCTCAGTATAGCATGTTAAAATGACCACACGCGTTCACACACACAAAAAATTATATATATTATATATATATATATATATATATATATATATATATATATATATATATATATATATATATGCATGCACACATCGTTTTAGTTGTTTCACACACTTTTCCCAGATGAGTGTTGACTGAATGTAGGCACTTCACCTAAACTTCCATGGAATTCTGCACTTGTGAAGAATTTCCCACATGACTCAAAATAAATTCTGCCTCTAATCACAGTTCTGTAGAACTAAATGAAAATCTACTGTAATGGACAAGGATAATGTATTATACATTACTAAAATACCCTTCAAATAAGGCTATTTAACTGGTTGAACATTATCATTTTAAAAATGGTAAACTACAGTTACTACTGCCAAAATGTATTTCTTTATTTTTTCTATCTGGTGAATGGGCTAGTTCAATTGGGCTAGTAGTGTCTTTTTCAGGGCAGACCAGAGGTGGAAATTTGGCAAGGGCATCAGGGAAGTACTCCTAATTATCATTGTTGCAAGTGGGACTCATTTTGCAGGATCACTTTGTTTTCATTCAAGGGGCAGATGTGGCCCAGAATAGGAAATTATGGAGTGCTAGGAGAAATCAAATATCAAGACCGGAGAATGTGTGCAGGATTCCGAGATGATGTTTCAAAGAAATCTGTTTGATAGAAATTAGTCAGCAAATGACAGATGTATAATTAGTCAGCAAATGACAGATGTATAATTTCAATCCTCCAATTGGGAGGGTTGCAGGATGATTTAATTAAAGAAACAGTGATGCAGATTGAACCAGAAAATGAAGGGTATGTTTCCTGGGTGCCATTATGAAGAAAATACAAAAGGAAGATACAGAGACAATCTTGAAGAATAGTGGTGAGATGGAAGAGACAACATATGCAGAGAAAGTAAAAAAAAAAGACAAAAGAAAATGAAAAAAACAGAAGCAAGTATTAAGGATTCAATGTAAAGAAGACAAAGAAACAAACAGGTATGAAATGTGGGAAAACATGAATAGCTCCTTTGGATGTAAAAGCTCATAAGGTAAGAGTATTTATTCTGATTAACAATGAGATATTTTGTGACATGATCTTTGAGAGAGTTTTCCCAAAGGAAATTTATCTTGGAGAATACAAAATAAAATGGAATCTTTATGTGATAAATGCATTTAGCAGGGAAACAAAAGAAAAAATTAACGAACAATTTTGAAAAGAGGTAGAAAGAGAGACTTTGAAATTACTTTTGAAAACTTTATGTAAAGAAGTACAAGACATTGCAAATGTTTATGACAAAAGAAGTTTATAAACAACTTCTTTCAGCTGTTCCCATTAGAGGTTGCCACAGTGGATCATCTGTTTCCATTTCCTCCTGTCCTCTGCTTCTTGCTCTGTCACACCAACTACCTGCATGTCCTCTCTCACCACATCCATAAACCTCATCTTAGGACTTCCTCTTTTCCTCTTACCTGGCAGTTCCATCCTTAGCCTCCTTTTTCCAATATACCCAGCATCTCTCCTCAGCACATGTCCAAACCATGCAATCTTGCCTCTCTGGCCTTGTTTCCAAACCGTCCAACCTGAGCTGACCCTCTAATATACCGACTCCTAATCCTGTCCATCCTCGTCATACCCAATGCAAATCTTAGCATCTTTAACTCTGCTACCTCCAGCTCTGACTCCTGCCTTTTTGTCAATGGCACTGTCTCCAACCCATATAACATAGCTGGTCTCACTACACTCATGTAGCCCTTACCTTTCACTCTTACTGGTACCAGACTGTCACAAATCACTCCTGACGCTCTTCTCCACCCACTTCACCCTGCCTGTACTATTTTCTTCACCTCCCTTCTACACTCACCATTACTCTGAACTATTGATCCCAAGTATTTAAATTCATCCACCTTTGCAAACTCTACTCCTTGCATCACCATTCCTCTAGCCTCCCTCTCATTTACGCACACACACATATTCTGTCTTAGTCCTACTTACCTTCATTCCTCTCCTCAACCTGCTCCCTACTCTCACTACATAAGGTTCCTATTATGTTATCAAAGTTCTGAAACTTCCAACACCATGAGGTCGAACCCTTATGTTCGAAGTGTTAGAACTTCAATAACAATAAAAACAAAGAATAAAGTATTGCAATACTGAAATCTTCCCTTTCCGCACTGTATTGCGATCTCGGAGTTGGTATATTTAAACAGCGGGGGGTGTGGGGGGTGCTTGCCACCCTTGCTTGCAACAGTTAGGTAGGTTTTAGGTTTTGTATTTTTTTACATTCGAATTCTTGAAACTTCAAACACCTGAGTTCGATGTTCTCCGGTTCAAAATTTCAAGGATTTGACAAAGTAATAGGAAACCACTATATATCACAATTTCATCAGCAAACATCATTGTCCACAGGGACTCCTGTCTGATCTTATCTGTCAACCTGTCCATCACCATTGCAAATAAAAAAGGGCTTAGAGCTGATCCTTGATGTAATCCCACCTCCACCATAAATGCATCTGTCACTCCTACTGCAGAACTCAACTTGTCATACTACCCTCATACACATCCTGTACCACTCTTCCATACTTCTCTGTCACTCCAGACTTCCTCATACAATACCACAACTCCACTGCAGGCACCCTGTCATATGCTTTCTCGATGTCCACAAAGACACAATGCAACTCCTCCTGACCTTCTCTATACCTCTCCATCAACACCCTCAGAGCAAACGTCACATCTGTAGTGCTCTTTCCCAGCATGAAACCGTACTGCTGCTCACTAATCATTACCTCCCTTTTTAACCTAGCTTCCACTACCCCTTTCCCATAACTTCATGCTGTGACTGATCAGTTTTATCCCTCTGTAATTACTACAGCTCTACACATCACTCTTATTCTTAAAAATCGGCACCAAAACACTTCTCCACTCCTCAGGCATCCTCTCACTTTCCAAGATTTCATTAAACAATCTGGTTAAAAACTCCACTGCCATCTCTCCTAAACACCTCCATGCTTCCACAGGTATGTCATCTGGACCAACAGCCTTTCCATTCTTTATCCTCTTCATAACAGTTCTTACTTCCTCCTTGATAATCTGCTGCACTTCCTGATTCACTATCCGCACATCATCCAACCTTCTCTCCCTCTCATTCTTTTCATTCATCAACCCATCAAAGTACTCCTTCCATCTGCTCAACACACTCTCCTCGCTTGTGAGTACGTTTCCCCTCATTATCCTTTATCACTCTTACCTGCTGCACATCTTTCCCAGCTCGGTCCCTCTGTCTAGCCAATCGGTACAGGTCCTTTTCTCCCTCCTTTGTGTCTAACCTTTCACACAACTCTCCATACGCCTTAGCCTTTGCCATACACCTCATCTCCTTATACTCCTGTCTACTTTCTTCATCTCTCTGACAATCCCACTTCTTCGACAAACTCTTTCACTGTATACTCTCCTGTGCTTCCTCATTCCACCACCATGTCTCTTTGTCCTCCTTCCCCTGTCCAGATGTCACACCAAGCACCTTTCTAGCTGTCTCCCTTACCAGCTCTGCTGTAGTTACCCAGCTATTTGGTAACTTTTCACTGCTACCCATTGCCTGTCATAACTGTTCCCTGAACTCCACCTCACAATCACCCTTTTTCAACTTCCACCATTTGATGCTTGGCACTTCCCTCACACTCCTCCTCTTTTTAATCACCAATGATATTCTACAGACCACCATCCTATGCTACCTAGCTATCCTTTCCCCTGTCACCACTTTAGTCTCCAATCCCCATCACACTGGCCCTCCTGCATAGGATATAATCCACCTGTGTGCATCTTCCTCCACTCCTGTATGTCACTCTATGCTCCTTCCTCTTCTTAAAATGTGTATTCACCACAGCCATGTCCATCCTTTTCACAAAATCCACTACCATCAGTCCTTCTGCATTCCTTTCCTTAACACCATACCGACCCAATCACTTCATCATCCCCTCTGTTCCCTTCACCAAAATGCCCAATGAAATATAGTCCAATCACAACTCTCACCTTTGGGTACACTCACTACCACTTCATCCAACTCGCTGAAAAATTTCTCTCTCATCCAACGTACATCCAACTTGTGGAGCATATGCTGTATCAACATTCATGACACTATCAGTTTCCAGCTTCATTAACATTACTCTATCCAACACTCTTTTCACCTCCAAAATACTCTTGGCATACTGTTCCTTCAGGATAACCCTTACCCCATTTCTCCTGCCATCCACACTATGATAGAACAATTTGAATCTGCCTCCTATAAACCTAGCCTTACTACCCTTCTATCTGGTCTCTTGCATGCACAATATATCAGCCTTCCTTCTCTCCATTATATCTGCTAGCTCTCTTGTTATACCATTCATACTGCCAACATTCAAAGCTCCTAACCTCACCATCACACTCCTAACCTTCCTCCTATATTGCTATCTTCAGGCATGCCTTCCCCCTCTTTTTCTTCTCCTCCATCGGCCAACAGTAGGCCAATTTCCACCAACACCTTGTTGGCTAACAGTAAAAAAATTATGCATATATCAAGCTTGCTAAATATAAAGGGGAATAGGGGTATCATAAAAAAACTGGGGACAAGTCAAAACGTGTGTGTGTGTGCGCATAAAGAAGGGCATTTGATGAGTAACAGTGACAAAAAATGTTAAATTTATGGGGAAATGGGGCTTGATGAAAAATATGAATTAAAATGTTATAAATGTAACAAAATTGGAGAGTTACGGATGGATTACTAAAATGAAAAGAAGAGTAAGGAAAAAGAAAAAAAAGAGAAGAAAATAAACAGAGAAAAAACAAATAGAAATAGCAGAACAAGAAGAAAAATTAGAGGAGAAAAAAAAAATGAAAGAGGACAAAGAAGTTCTGAAATAAGTGAAGATGTATTGGGAGGTAGTAAAAAGAAAAAAATGAATTCTATTCATAAAAAGGTAAAATAATATTTTAAAGGGATAAGTTTGTTTTTTTGGCTTTTTCCCAGTTAGGGGTTGCCACAGCAGAACTCTGGTCCGCTAATGATTGGCAGTAGATTTTTATGGTGCCGAGTTGCCAGCCCAACTCCCAACCTTCAACGAAGGCACGCCCATTCACGTATGTTTTTCGGAGGCAAAGTACAAAGAAAAAAGAATGAAAATGAATGAAAAAATATATATACAGGTAATCATTGGGAGTTGTTATAATGGTTAAGGTGTTTGACTCGCAGACACAAGGTACAGTGTTTGATTCTCACCTTTGGGAGGGAAAATGACTGGGCTTAGAGTTGCCTATTAATAAAGCTAGCTAGTAATTAGCTATGAATTTATGAAACTGGGTGCTTTCTGTAAATGTTAAAAGTTTTAATATCGTAAGCAGAACAGGGATTTTGGAGTGGTATAATACATTTGGTATATATGCAATTATATTAGAAGACAAGAATTTTACCAAAGAATGATTACAGACAGAGAAACTATGGGGAATAAAGATAACCTGGAATTTGGGAAATGAGAGATGCTCTTTAATAGCAGTATTCTGTAGAAATGCAATAAAGATATTAGTTGTAACTTTAGCAAAAATGGGAAGATTACCTATTGTAGATTTAAATTGGAAGGAACACGTATAGAATTATAACATTATATGCTTATATTAATTGTAAAGAAAGGCAAAGCTTATTTCATCAGATTTTAGAATAGGGAGTGAAGAATATGATTATTATAACATCAGGAGACTAATTGTGATTTAAGAGGCAAGCATAAAAATAAAGGAAATAATATAAGAAAAATGTTAGAAGATATAAGATACAGTAAGTTAAATTTTTGGGACAAAAATTCATGAACTTATGAAAATGCTATGCATTGCATTGAAATAGATTGTTTTGTAGTATTAGGTTTATAGTTATAGGAGGAGGGAAGGTAGTTCAAAACAGGATTTTCTAATCATTTTGTAATATAGCTAGAGATAAAGGAAAACAAGGAATATATAAAAATAGGCAATGGAATAAAAAAGATAAACGAGAAAGCATGGAATGAAGAAAAAGAGATTAGTAATATACTTGTAGAAATATATTACTGGGAGAATGTTTTATAAAAAATGGTCAGAATGATGTAATGAGGAAAATAAACACGCAAAAGGAGAAATAGAAAGAACTCAGGAAAATATACATACAAGAAACATTTCAAGAAAAAAATGTAGTGTAAAAAACATGCAAAGCAAAAAGTTAACAGAAAAAGAGAATAAATAGAAAAGGAGAGTTCTTTAAATGAGTTAGATAAAGTACTAGGATAAGTAAATATAGATTCGGCTGCAGGGCCAGATAGAAAAAAGATATGAAATGTATAAAAATTTAAGACACTGGCAAAAAAAAAAAAAAAGATTTTGAATGAGTGGCTAAATGAATGTTTTATTTATTTATTGACATTTGATTACAAGGAAAGTCTGACTGGCTAGAAGCCTATTTTGACTGGCAGCCCAGGGACAAAAGCTTCAAATTATTACAACACATTTTAACAATAATAATTTTACAATCCTCTCAAATAAAAAAAAAAAACCTGCAGTTTAAATAATTCTAACAAATTAGAGATAATATAATAACATTGGTTAAGACTTGATACAAGTTATATTACAGACAATTACAGACATTTAATATTTATACAAATTTTAGGTAGTTTGTAGAAAAATTAAAGGTAAGTTAGTCTAACAGAAACATGAATTGCAATATGAAGGGGGGGGGGGGCAGGCTTATGGTATATTTAGAGAGAAAGCCAAGGGAAAAAATTGGTAGAAGTAACAAAGTTAAGGAATGTAAGGAGATATAAGGAATGAAAAGATACTTGTTCACATCTAGAGATATAGTTTATCTTTGTTTTTCAGCAAGAACAGGGCCAGACTTTAGCCAAGAAGTATTTCAGATTGATTAGGAAAGATGGGAGGGAGGGTACTGACTCATTGGATACATGTAAAAAGAGTTCCAGAACTTAGTAACCTTGTACAAGTACAGACAATGCCCAGCAGATCTGATAGGTTTGTAGACAGACAGGAATTTTTGGTCATTGGATCACAATGACTGAGTGACAGCATAGTTGTGCAGAATGTTTTTTTTGATGCTGGACAGGCAGATGACTGGTGCAGAATGTTTTTTTTTTTTTCATGCTTGACAGGCAGATGGCTGGTGCAGAATTTTTTTTAGTGCTAGACAGGCAGATGGCTAGTGCAGAATGTTTTTTTAGTGCTAGACAGGCAGATGGCTGCTGAGTAATTTTATAGGTGGTAATAAGCTATGTATATGTTAGTTTATGAGGCAGTTCTAATCAACTAAGGCTTTTTACTGCTCTACAGTGGTGGGTTCTGAAAGGGGTATTTGCTGTGAATTTAGCAAATTTGTTATAGCATTGTTCAAGTTTTAATTTTTGTAAAGCCTGGAGGTTATTAAGTATGGGAGCACCATAACAAAATGTGGAGAAAAGATAAGTAGTGGCAAGTGTAGTTTTAGTTGTGTCAGTGAGAAGGCTTTTAGCTCTGTAAACATCCCTATTTTTTGATGACTATTTCTTACACAACTTTGTATATGCAAGTCAAACAGAAGCTTATGATCCACTATTGCCCCTAATAATTTGCTATGTGAAGTGACTTTAGTGGTTGTATTATCAACAGACAGGACTTTAAATTTGTTTTTTTTTCATGAGAAAAGGATTTGGGGAAAATAGCAGTTTGGTCTTTTTTGGACTGAGCATGAGTTGTGAGTTAAGAAGCCATGTTTCAGTGGCTGTTAAAGCTTCTTGAACATTTTTTTGGAGGTGTGCCATGTTGTCAGATGTGCAAATGAGAGTGGAATCATCTGTGTATTATACTAGGACGGCCTGTTGTGTGGATGTAGAGGGTGTTGGCGAAAACATTAAAGACGAGGGGACCAAGGATAGAACCTTGTGGTACACCAGTGGTGACTGGGAAGTAAGGACAGAGCATGGAATGTCATTTTACTGACTTGATACCCACTGGACAGGTAGCTTTTGAACCACAGAAGGGTGGGCTGGGAAAGACCTAGTGAGTACATTTGAAGAAGAAATTTGCTGTGACAAACTGTGTTGAAGGCTTTAGATAAGTCTAAAAATAAGGAAGAGAATAGTTTGCCATTACCTCTTGCTTTATTGACAGTATCTTTAAAGGTTAGAAGGGCAGTGCAACTACTATAGGAAAGAAAGAAGCTATGTTGGATAGGGGATAGGAGTTCTTACTGCATGAGATAGTTGAGCATACTTCTAGTCAATAATCAGCATTCAAAAAAAAAAGAAAAATAATTTTTGTAGGAGAGCTTCTCCCACTGCACCTCATTCCACCAATATATAAATTTATGAACTCCAATATCACTGTATCTTGGGGAAAGAAAAAAATCCTTGAGGTACCACCCTTTCACTCTTTAAAAACAAATAAAGCAACCATGTTACTGATTGCACATTAACATGCTGAGCACTTGTGCATCACAGATAAAAATATATGGAAGCCAATGAATATTGTTCCAGAACCTTCTTAAATGTCTTATGGCCATTATTTTACCATTTCTATATATATATGGTTGCCACACGGGTTGAGCCCTCTCATCCCACTTCCCACATTCACCAAGAGTGGGACTTTAAAAGTCCCATTTTCCCCGATCGCGAATTCAATTGCCGTGGAAAAACCGAAAATACTTCCGTTTTTTTTCCATGGCTATGCGGCTACGTCACCACCCAGACCTGCAGTTAGAGGGATTCCCTGCTAGGTCCAGGTGGTGTAATGCAACAGCAATTGGCTGCAGGGGCTGGAGGGGGTGGGGATTTACTAAGTGGAGCCCAATAAAGGTTGCAGCTGTAGAGCACAAAGCTCTACAGCTGCGAATGAAAAAGATCTGCAAATTCTATTTCGCCAGCCAGCCAGCCAGTCAGCAAGCAAAGAAGCCAGCCAGCAAGCAAAAAAGCCAGCCAGCCTGCAAGGGAGGGAGCCTGCTAGCCAGCAAGGGAGACTGCCAGCCAGCCCAGCCACTTGAGCCATTCCAGCAGGAAGGAAGCAAGCTAGCCCAGCAAAAACTATGATAGTGGTAAGTACATAATAGCATTTAGTGGCTTTAGTTATTTAAAATGGGAATATTATGCTTTAAGTTTTTAATGTTTAGAGGTAGATGGGGATGTAGTATGCAGTATTTAAATCTGTGTAGTGGTTATTTTGAGATTTTTGAGTAGTATTTTTTAAAGGTATAAAACCTGAATGTATATATAATTGTTGTTATTCTTGGGGGTATGATTTGGAAGCATTACTTTTAAAAGGCTGAGCTGTGTATAGAAGTTGTTTATTTCTGGTGGGGGGGCAGAGAAATATAAATTTAGTGTGATGTATTTCTATTGTCGTAGCTTTTTCTGGGTATTATCTGTTTGCAGATAGAAAATGTTTGAGCATAGTTTGCACTTTTTTGTATGGAAATGTGTGCAATTTAATGCTGTTTTCAGGAAGTTAGGATATACTGTTTGGGTAATTTTTCCTGTTAGTTCCTGCAAGTCAATGTGTATGTGGTACAAGTCTACTTTTTGAGGGGGAATGTTAACAGTTAATGTAATGCATTTATTATTCTAGTAGGTACATATTGCCAATTTTCCGAAGCTGTTTCAAGATTGTTTTCATTTATACTTGTAAATGTGTGCATTTAATTTATTATGCATTTTTAATAAGGTTAAAATGTACTGCTTTGCTTGTAATGTGAATATGGGTGTGCTGCTTTTGCTTGGGCCTGTTTATTGCATTGCTGTGGTGGGTAAATTACTCTTAATTGTTATGTTTTGAGGTAAAAGGAGCCCATGGAGTCTGTTTGTACATTGTAGTTATATCACTTTTCTTACAAGAAGTATTTTTAAAAGTTAAAATGTTTACGGACTTTTTCCTTTTTTTTTTTTTTTTTTTGGTGGATGCATGCTCAGAAGTTAATGCAATGTATTTGCGATTGTTCTAAACCATGTTGTTGTTACAGGGTAGTTTGCTTTTATAAGTAGCAAAGTTTGTATTTTTTGTTTTAGTGATGTCTTCAATAAACTTATGTACTGCTTTCATTATAATCCGATTATGACCAGTGCTGCTGTTGGGCATGTTCATTAACAGTTCATTGCACTGTGTAAATTAGTGCCATACATTTCTTTTAACTGCTGTGGTCAAAAGCTAAATCAGGTCTATGGTATCCACTGTGCATTCTCATTCATTTTAGTGTTTTTTTGGTTCAGTGAATGTGGCTAACTTTCTTTTCTTGAGGGGTGGGGTGAGGTGGGCATGTTCGGTGGTAAAAATAATGCATTTCATTTTCTACAAGCTGTTAATGTTAATTTTCAATGGCCGAAATGCCCCCTACTAACTGTTTGTAATAATTCTTTTCTGCTCCATTCCTCGGTTCTTTCGCATGCCACTGTTTCTGAGCCAGTTCTTTCAAGTGCCAATGTTTTTCAAGCCAGTTCTTTCTCATGCCAATGTTTTTCGAGCCAGTTCTTTCATGTGCCAATGTTTTTTGAGCCAGTTCTTTCGCATGCCAGTGTTTTTCAAGCCAGTTCTTAGTGTGTTTTTTTATTCCTTTAAAGTTTATTTACTGTTACAACTGAGTAATGCGTGTTTTTGCAGTAATAGTTCAATTCATTTAAATGGCATGAGTTTTCAGTATGCTGTAATGTCACAATGTTGTATCCATAACTAATACTGCCATCTCCTTTAACAACTCTGGTGATGTGGTGGGGGTGTGGCCAGTGTCATGTTGGCCACACCCTCTATCCTGACCACACCTCCATGTCCCACTTTGCCCTTGTTAAAAGGTGGCAACCCTATCTATATATGCCTACAGTATCCCTTTCTCTGAAGCAACATAAAGACTTTTATCTTAAGTTGTCAAAAGTGAATTCAAAATTTCATTGAAAAGTAAACATATTTCATGTTTAAAATATGTCCAAAGAGGTTTGTAAACATTATGGAACAAACCATGAACAATTAGAACATTATCTTTTCAAGCTTTCTGGATGGTTAGATGTACCTCTCCTCACAGTAGGGCTATACCAATCACCTATATTCCTCCACTTCAAAATGCCCCCATGTCTGACCTGCCCCCATTAAATAGAGTTACTACATGCAAATAAACCAGACCCGATCCACCCTTCTTAAAAGTCTAACCGCTAACATCCCAAAAGACATTCGAAAAGATAAAATTGCTCTCAGTGTTCAAACCACACGTGGCCTCTATCTTCAAGAATAGATATATTAGCTTATGAATGCTCAGTGTACAGGAATTAAAGGTCTATTACTCACATAATCCTGCAAAAAGATTAAACTGATATAAAGATTCTCCAAACATGAAATAGGAAAAAATAGAATGAAACAAAGCTCACAAATCATTTTTATACAATAATTACTAATCAGACTTTTAATAATTACAATTCTGCATAAACCAAAGCTCCCAGTGAAACATTGGCACACAAACAGTATCTCTGCTATCCCTCCCCTAAACTTCTGTAGTTCAGCTTCCATATTTCCTTTACAAAATACTAACCCTTGTCTCAGACAAGTAGACCACATAAAACATCTGTGACAGTGTCCCCTAGTGACTGCTGTGAGGTATGTGATGCAGTTTGGGGGCACTTTGAGAGGAGGATACATACCTGCCCTGAGTAAATCCATTATCTTTCTCATTAAAAGGAAGAGGTGTGTGTGTGTGTGTGTGTGTGTGTGTGTGTGTGTGTGTGTGTGTGTGTGTGTGTGTGTGTGTGTGTGTGAGTGAGAGAGATGGAAAGAGGCGGACTTATCTTGCAGAGAGATGAACATATACACAGAGAGAAATAGATTCAGGTCAGAAAGAAGAAATGTTTGCCATTTAGGTAAGGACTTAAAAGTCAAGTGTTGGGACTCTTGCTTCCAGGCCTTTCACAGCTTTCCAGAAGTAGCACCCTGCAGAGAAGCCACAAGTATCACAGAAAAAGTGCAAGATCCTATGGCTAATGAACTATAATGTAAGTGGCTTGAATTTCATTAACATTTATTGAATCATTTTGAATTTTTTGATACACTATACTGGTAAAGAATGCAGGCAACATTCGGTCTACTGATAGCAAACTGCACAAATTTATTCATCCTTATTTTGCTGCATATAACTGCAGATCCATGTCAGCTGATTTTCTCACATGCAAAACTAAATATTCAAATCTGTGCTTCATGTGGTACTGCTCTCTCTCTCAAACTGCAATTTCGTCTGTGATACCAGTCATCTAACAAGGGAAAATTTTAAAGTGTACTGCAAAGTGAATTCTTAACTGAATGCTGAAGCAGAATAAGTGCCTTTTTTGCTATGTTTAGGGACAGATGGTCATTTGAAACAGTGCAACATAACGGAGAAAAAAAAATTCAAATGTATTGCTGTGCACATGTAAACAAATTCAAATGTTTGTTCTGCTTCGATTGCCTTGAGGTTCTACTATGGATGTTTGTAGCATGTGAATGAACTGTTTAATGAACAGGAGTCGTCCAAATGACTGGGGACTTATGCAATATAAGGGAAATTCATTTTTTCATGGTTTTATAATGTGCAAAGTGAAACCTTATCAGACTGTTGAAGCCAATTTAAAGTCAAATGATGGTGTCTTCCAACAATGAAAGTGTACAGCTTATATGAGCCAGACATTTCTTGAATATGTGAATTGTTCTGTTTTATCCGAGTGAAAATCACTATTTGTTAATATTTTCTTAATTTTATTTTACTGCTTCTGAAAAAACGCGTTTGGAAGAAACTGCTAAACAATGTAAACTAAGCTTCTTAGAAAATTAAATGTTAAAAGTATGCAGGGTGTAAAACACTAAGAAATGACAGAGATTTATACAGTACTGAATTTCAGTAGGTTCTCTCTTTGGCACTGTATTTATGCTATTTATGGTAATGTGTGGTGGTGGTGCTGGGGTAGCGTTGTTGCCTCACAGTAAGACGTCCTGTTCAATTCTCAGCAAGAGCGTCTTCTGTGTGGAGACGTGTGAATGGGCATACCTTCGTTGATGGCTGTGCGTCAGGGCCAGCAAGTCGGCACATAAAAATCTACTGCCAATCATTAGCGGACCGGAGTTCCACTGTGGCGACCCCTAACCGGGAAAAGCCGAAAGACACAACAACAACGGTAATGTGTATGAGAGACTGAAGTAAAAAGAACATTTTAATACCTGCAAAAATATATGTCTTGTGTTATTTGATGTCTTGCTCCAGCAATAACAGTGAGCCCTTCTGCCATTTAAAGGGTAGCCAGGAACAGAACATTCTTACTTCTTGCTATACTAAAATACTTGCTATAAAAACTGTGTGTGATAAATTCACTTGTTCAAAAACTGCTGGGATTTTGTGAAACTAAAGTTGATCTAAGGTGTTGTTTAAAGGTTAAGCACTCTCATAGTACAAACAGAGTTCATTGCTGAGTAAAGAAAGAAAAATATTACTTTAAAAAATGTAAACCCTCTTAAAGAGAAACATGGGATTCATTACTATACGAGATAAGGGAGGTATGATTTAGAATATAAATCCTCTGAAAGTGAAAAGGGGATCCACTTGTGTATAGCACAAAAAAGAAGTTTCTGAGTTGCTTGTACTAAAAATGAGAGGGAAGATAGGTAATAAGCAAAACAAAACTACAGAGTTGCTGTTGTATAAATAAAGCAAAACACTGGTGATGTTCATTAGTATGAATCAACTAAAAAGTGTTGTTGATTAAGTCTGGTACAGTGGAAAGGAACTGCTTTACACCAGGATGTCACTGATAGACAGGAGCAAATGAATGGTTTCCATCCAGCTTTGCAACATGCAAAGTGAATCCTTGGTTGAAAATGGTTCTGGCAGAGTTTCTAAGAAACCTGGATAGATGATACTGAGAAGCAAAACTAGAGTATTGTTAAGAAAGCAGTGCTTACAGAAAATTCAGTAATAATTTCAGACAATGTCCTTAAGGCACAAAGGTTTGACTAAGAAGGAGAATAAATTAGGTTGTCTCAAATGTTAAACAGAATAAACTGAGACTGTATATGATGACAGTCAGTGGATGCTGTTATCAAGTAGAAAAAGCTCATAACTATGGTAAAATAGATCATTTCTATACATGATAATAAGAGATAGAATTACAAAGGTTATAAGCTGATTTTGACCATCCAAAGAAGTGGGGAAAACAGAGGCATCAAAGAGATGGATGACATACCCAAAAGATAAGTACAAGTTAGAACAGTGAAATGAAAAAAGTCTAAAAGTTAAGTCAAAGATGCATCA
This sequence comes from Protopterus annectens, assembly GCF_019279795.1. Classification (NCBI taxonomy): domain Eukaryota; kingdom Metazoa; phylum Chordata; order Ceratodontiformes; family Protopteridae; genus Protopterus; species Protopterus annectens. Next base: position 145,015,762 of record NC_056749.1, on the reverse strand, counting down.
CAAATTTGTAAGAGCATACTAATGCAGAGGATTAAGTCCTTGAACTGTTAATTAGCTGCTTCATGAAATCAAAGGGCAGGAAGTTTAATTCATTCTAACTCCATTTGCCTATTGTATAACTGTGAACAAGTCACTTAAGATGGTGCTCCCAAGCTACCCCTAAAATGTTACATGCATGGGCTTACTTTCTTAAAACATGTTAAAAAAAACATGTAATCTGATATTGGAACTTGGTGGAGTCAGAAGAAATGCCAATCAAACTAAAACTGACATTGTATATTTACAAAATAAAAAGGAAGCTGTGGTAGAAGCTGGAAAGAAACAGTTCACTTCTGACAAAAAAGTAAATAATCAGAACATGGAAGCTGAGAATGAGTCACTAAAATCACAAGAGGCCAGAAATACAGTCCAAACTGTACAGATACTGATACAATGAATTAGCTTAGTCTGTACAGGAAAAAGAATCTGAAAGCATAAGTGAAAGTACTCAATTGGCACTGACCGGCGAAGAGCTCAAATTCACTATGTGCAAAGAAATAGAGAGAGTAATGCTAGTGACTTAAGTGAATTTTATCGACACATCAAAAACTAGAACTAAGATTAAACTTGAATAACGCTTGCAAATGTGCTGGAAGAAAAGAGACCACTGATGTTGTGTCTTTCGGCTTTTCCCAATTACAGGTCGCCACAGCGGAACTCCGGTTCGCTAATGATTGGCAGTAGATTTTTACATCCTGAGTTGCCAGACCTGATGCACAACCTTCAACGAAGGTACGCCCATTCACGCACGTCTCAACACAGAAGATGCTCTAGCTGAGAATCAAACAGGACAATGTCTTACTGTGAGGCGACAAGAACAAAAGAGAACATTAAATGGCAAAATAGATGACCAGCATATTGCTACACTGATGGAAGGAAAGGAAAGTCATCTTAGAGATGAAAACTCAAGAGAGTCAGTGACTAACACTTAGCTCATAGAATGAAGCAAGAGTTTTAAACAGCCTGAGGTCATGGAAGATATTGCCGAGCATACAACCACTATACAGAAAAATCTGGGAAATGGAATGTTTAGACTTGCATGTAATGTAGCACAGCTTGTAAAACAGAAGGTTTTAAATGCAAGAGATGAAAATCAAAACTGCTGTCAGAATATGCTGCCTTGAATAAAACTATACATGATAAAAATGTGCTTCTATTCACAAATTACAAGATCGGAGATACCTGGAATAAGTGTCTGGGTGTAGCCTTTAAAAACTAAAGGAGCAGCACAAACTGTACACTGGGGTTCTTAAAGGAAAGAAAAATGAATTGCACAAATGAGTGAATCAGCCTGAGCTGGCATTTGCAGAAACTGCACTTAAGCATGAGAGAGCTGGAGAGAAAACTTTAAAGCATAATGAGAAACTCAAGCCCAGAGAAAGGAAAGCATGAGCAGCACAAAAACTACAGTACAAATATGTAGCAGCTTGTCACCATCTGCTTGCTAGCATAGTGATGCCCTATATAAAGCACAGTTTATGTGAGCAGTGAAAAAGTTTTTTTTTTATCTGATACACTTGAAAGAGTTACCCCTGACCCAAGGGCAGGGATATGGGAAAATATTTTGGAGTACAAAGAACTTTTATGGCAAATCAAATTGGATAACACCCAATGTATATGTTTAGTGTGTGGTTCTGTATGGAATGTTTTACAGTTTAAAATGGGTTGTAAATATTTTACTGATTTTTTTGTTTTATTTATTGACATTTTCAACAATTTTATATGATTTAATCTTTGATGAGAAAAACAAACTGATTTTGCTTGTTGATTAAATGCTTGTATATACCTTTAAATGGGATGGGCTTTGAAGCAACAGTTTCTATATGAGGAGGTTACAACTAATTAACTCTGATGAAGTTCCTGCTGTGTGTGGAATGAAAGTGCTCAACTCATTTTGTGTATGTTTTCATGTGTTTTTGTATCTAGAACATCTGGCTATAAAATTATACAGTTTTTACTTTTTTGGCTCCATTTTTTATAGTTCCATGCCTTATAAGTGTTTGAGTGCAGTTTTGTTGTTTTGGTTACTAGTAATTGCAGCACCATGCCTGGTTTTCTTGTTTTATGGAGTGGAGGAAAGACAAGAGAGGAAATGTTGTCTTCAGATAGAGGTTAGTCCCATAGCACAGAAAAAAAACGACTTAAAGCATGGTAACTGATGTAGAATATGAGACATGTTGATGCTCAGAATGCAGAGTGCCAAAAAAAAAAAAAAAAAAAAGAAAGAAAACATGAGAGAAATGAATTTCAAAAATTGCTTCTCTTCTTTAAACATTTTTGTTGTAGGGCAGCAATTCCTCCTGCATTGCCATGTGGAGGGCAAGACGCCACCCCCCCTCAACTTTCATATAACAGTTTTGAGATGACCATACCTTGGAAAACAGAAACTGCTCTGAGAAACTGCATCTCAGACTTAGTATATGTAAGTCCGATTTTTCGAATATTCAGTCTCCATATTCCTAGACTCACTGTAGGGGGTCCCAACATTTCAAATGGTTACCACTTAAAACATATGAGGCAGAAGAGGAGTAATAAATAGAACTGGAATAAATATATTACTGGCAAGTAAATTTTAAAAGTAGAAGAAGCTAACAACGAGGGAAATATGCGAAAATAAATAAAATAAACAATATTTCAGACAGGAGAGACATCTAAAAAGTGGGAAGAATTAATGGCGGAGATATGTATGATAGAAAACAATTAGTGATCCATCAAGAAGCTAAAGCTCTGAGGCAGCAGGCAGGCTCATTAGACATTCTTAGGATGGATATGAGAAGATGCAGAGCTAGAAATACAGAAAATGAATGCAGAAAAAAACAGGCTTAGAGAGGATGCAATGACAATAGACTTGAAGATGGCAGAAGACAAAAAAATCTGAAGAAAAAGATTAAAAACAGGACAGTCTAGTGAGAAAGGAAGCAAGTTAAAATAACAAAGGCAATTTGAAAGTATAGCAAACTGAAGGAAGAAGCAATAAAGGAATGTAACGAGTTTGAATGAGTGAGAACCAATATCCTGATTGTGTAAGAGTAAGTAAACAAGATGAGGGTGATGGTTTACAGGGATACATATAAGTTATGAAGGAAGGACTGACAGGACCCTGTAACGAAGGGCCACCAAAAAAAAAAAAAAAATAGGGGTCAGAGATTGGAAAGAGAAAGTAAAACAACAGAGACAGAGAATAGTGAAGGCAGCAATCGGTACAGCAAATGTAGCAGAAACAATCTTGAGTAAGAAACTCAGTGGAAACCTAAACACAGAGGTTATATTTCTATTAAGAAAGGGACACTAGGTCCACGTAAAGTGGCAGAAGAAAAGAAAGGGGATAAGATGTGCTATAGGTGGAACAAGAAAACAACAACACGGGGAGAGCTAAGAAGTTAAGCTTATTTTGAGTTTGATTTACACTTTTTAATCCATATTTACCATTTTTACTGCATTAATTTGTGCCTTCTTTACTGTTTTTACTGTTTGCGCGTGCTTATTTCCTGAACTTGTTTTGCACTGAAATATTGTTTAGCATAGACTAGATCCAGAATTGCTGATATAGATACAAACACCTAGAAACTATTTTTCCCTAGACAGTCCATCAGTGAAACCATCCCAGGTTCCCTACTGATCTGTGGGTAACACAGCTGCATACTTCTGCACTGCAGCCAATTCAACTGAGCAGCGTCGCCCCACTTTTCATCCCCAGTATTCTATAGAATGTCTCCTTGTTAATCCCAGAGCAATAGCTGATCTAATTTGCCCTCTCACAAATTAGTACTTAAGAATGACCTGCTATGACAATCACTTGCTCCTAAAGCAAACAAATACAATATGTGAGAGATGTAGCTATAGCATGGAACTAGAATCCGTCCTCTCATGTAACAATAAACAAGACAAACAGGTTGTCAGCACACACACACGCCTCTCCACTCACACAAGATAAGATCAAACACACAAACCCACATGTGTGTAGGTACTCACTAACAGCCTACCAAAAGACCAGAGACCTAAAACAACCCACACATACTGGTACACGAACAGAATCCACCGCTGCACAACACACACATCAGTATCTCAACAATTAAGCCTCTAAGGCAAAACACCTCAAAACCTAATGTCCTAGTAAAAGGTGACTGAATAGTGAGATACACAGATGTCCCACTCACTAGGTTGGACAAGGAGAAGGTCACAGTGAGCTGCCTCTCAGGTGCCAGGATCAATCTAATCACACATGCACTAAGTGACTCAACAACAATTACAGTTAAGACACTATCACAGTACATGCTGGCATGAATAACTTAACATGTACCTCTATGACTAGATTGAACACTCAGATTGCGTGCCCCAGGCAGGTATGTCTCTAGTCCTAAGCAGCATTCTACCTTCACCTAGGATGCCACAATGCAAGCAAAAAATTATTGATTTAAATTTTTTGGCTTAGCTTCTGGTCTCTCTCCAGGGAGAGCCAGTATCTGACAGCCTGGGAAGAGATGGTCGACAGAACATGCTCCTTTGCCAGAAATGGCCTTCACCTGCCTCCTCAAGGCTTTTGGATACTAACAAAGATACTTGCCTCCCCATAGTGCCTTTTTAGGCAATGTCAGAACAAAACTTCCAACATAAAGAAATCCACTAGAGACAAACTTAAGGTCATGCTGTTTAATGCTAGGAACCTAAACAATAAACTGCACTCCCTGGAAGCACTCCTCACTCTGAAGACGCTGATGTCTGTGCAGTCATTTGGACTTGGTTCAAGACTGCAGAAAGCATCCTAGCCATACAAGGCTACAATGCGTTTCTCATGTTCAGACCTCAAAACAAGAGTAAAAGAACCAAAAGTGGAGGTGGATCCATCTTCACTAAATCCAAATACACCTCAAGACTGGTTAAACAGTATGACTTATTGAGCTACTCCAGGCCCAAATAACTATAGGCAAAATACCCTACCACATCATCACTAGCTACAGGTCCCCCATCATGAACCAGGAGAAGAAAACCACCTACTTGGACTTGCAAGAGTCGCTCAGTATACAGCCACATACCTCATGGGAGATTTCAACTATCCTTCCATCATTTGGGTGACTGGATTTTGTTAATTCAAATGCCCTGGAACAGGTAGGTCTGCACCCCCCACAAGGGCCTCAAATGTCCTAGACCTAGTGCCTACCAACATGGGGGGGTCACTACACTTCTCCCTGTGTGTTGCCTTCCCTGGTAAGGTCGGACCATAAATCAGTCATGCTTGAACTAAAGATCTGACCTGACACCCCTACAGGAGCAAAAAAAAAAAATTCTCCAAAGCAAATTACAGCCTACTAGGTGATGGTATAAAAGGTTTAAAAACCCCTGCTAACACAGCCAACAATCACTCCTATGCAGAAAAGTACACAAATGCCCTATATAGCCACTTAAATGCATTGACTCAGATGTACCTGACAGGATGATAACCAGTTTCTCCCAAAAAACAAGCCACCCTGGTAGATTGTAAGTATAAGTAATTTATATAACAAAAGAAAGAAACTGATATCGAAGAACAAGAGGGAACTTACTTAAAAGAGGAAGAGTACCCTCCACAGCTTGAGCAAGCAAATTAGATACCATGTAAAGTCCTCTAAGGCTAGTTATGAGACTAAATTAGCATCCCTAGCTAAAGACAGCCATAAGGCATTCTTTAGCCACTTCCAAAACCTAAAAGGGAATGCGCAGCTGTGTGCCAAACTTATAGTGGATGGTACCACCCACACTGAACCTGAGGAAATTGCCAATCTACTAGCTGGCAGATTTGGTGATAACTTCACCCTCAGCCCCACCAGCCACATCCCAAAGCATTCCTGACATCAGTCCTCTACAGAATATCTGTAAAGAACAGGCCATACACGCACTAGCAAAGGCCAAAAACAAGGCTTCGGTGGAACCCGATAATATTTCAGGTTGCTTACTACACAATCTGAAACAAGACCTAGCAGAACCACTTGGCACTTTCTTTAACCATAGCCTGAGTACTGGCTTTGTTCCAACAGAGTGGAGAATAGCAACAGTAATCCCTTGCACAAAGGGGTCCATCAACTGACGCAAGAATCTACCAACTAAAGTCTAACAAGCCTTATATGCAAGGCCATGGAAAGAAACATCACAGACCTTTTCAACAAGGACACAGGTGACCTTCAGTCTCTTTACCAGACCCTGTTTGGTTTCATCAACGGTAGGCCCTTGCTTATTAAACCTGGTGGATTTCTTTGAGAATGTCACCAAAGCTCTGAATGAAGGCAAAGCAGTACACATCACCTATCTTGATTTAACAAAGGTGTTTGACACAATCCCCCACTCAAGGATCGAGAAACGCTTCCAACTGTGGATTAACCCATACATCACTAGATGGGTAACCAGCTGGCTCACCAACAGAATGCACACTGTCACAGTTGGGGAGTCCACATCCATCAGTAGACCACTTACCAGTGGGGTACCACAAGGATCTGTGCTGAGCCTTCTACTGTTTGAAATCTATTTCTCTAAGGTCCAGGTGAAAGTAGATGGCCTGTAGCTTACCAAGTTTGCAGATTACTGCAAAACTGGGACCAATCATTGAGTCCCTCAGTGATGTAAACATGTTACAGAAGGGGCTGATGCAGACAAATGATTGGTGCCAAAGTCACATTCTTAACTTATTCACTCCACTGCAGCTCAGGAAGTTTGCACTGTAGCTTTCAATGAGTGCAGCCTAAGTCTTTTGACAGAACCACATTATGTCCTCATATTTCTAACACATTTTCATATCTCTGGAACCATAGGGGTTATGAAATCAGTATAAATACCAAAACCCTTACAACAAACTATTTTTATAGTTTTACGTCCCAGTAAACACAGTAATTATTACATTTGTAATATTTTGTAAACAACTTACAGTACCTCAGCAGCCACTCAAATTACACAGTCAGCAGCATTTTATTTATCTAGTTTAGAGCTTTCATATAAGATTGACTGCTGTCCATGTTACTTGGTTGTTCAGATATTTAGAAAAATGTGAAAATGATATCTATATAAATTAATATCATAGAAACAGTTAATATCTTTTCACCCGTACCAGACAGAGGTCAAATATTAATGTAGTTGAGATTGCCATTGTGTAAGCTTTATGATGTACACAGCATTATTTTGAAATTACTGATGCAAATATAAACAAGTAATATGTGATCCCTAGAGGTGTCAATAGGAGTCAACTGCAGATGTACCGGGAGACATCAATTGGATAAGAGTTAAACTAATTGCAAGAAAATGCCTCAGTATTCCCTTGGGCAAAGCAGTAGCCTATGCTAATTATGATGTAGATAGCACCCCTCTAAGCTCAAACCCAGTGGTACGAGATTTGGGACCATGGGCCAAAAGAAATCTAAACTTCAATCACCATGTGTCCATAGTGGTAAGGAACGCCTTCTACATTTTGCATCTCATAAATAAGGGCATCACATTCAAGACTGTGGTGGTTATAACTTCACTGTACTTGAGCCATATTGGACCACTATTTGAGTACAATGCTCCCTTCTTTATGCATTTTACCAGACACTTGCAGCAGCTGGAAAGACCACAGAGGATTCTAATCAAGAGAATCCAGGGCCTCCAAAACATGACTTACATGAAAAGACTGAAAGCTCTGTCACTGTACTCTGCATCATACAGTGACCTGTACCTGACCTACAGAGCAGTCTCTGACTCTGCCTTAATGGAAATGCTGCACATCCACAAATCAAATGGGACAAGGGTCACTCGATCCAGGGATCTCAACCTAGCTTGTGACATGAACAAAACATGTTGGACAGACATGACTGGCACTCCTCTGGAATCACCTCCCACTCCATGTGAAGCAGAGCTCCTCAATGACCCTATTTAAGTGCAACATTGACAACTGGATGGGTGACTATAAATTCACCAAAGGGGTCGTGGCCATGGGCAGGGGTAGTTGGTACTGATCATGGAATAGCTTTACTTACAATGACCATCTAACTATGGCCAATTAGGGTACATTTTTTTTTACACTGCTAGGCTTCTAAAGGCCTTAGGGCCATTAGCTTGGTAACCTTCTATGACCCTATGAAACAAAGGGATGACTGAGGGAAAGAAAAAGGGCGGGGTACGAACGTGGGTCTGCAATATCATATTTGTAGATAAAAAATAATACAAAGGCAAGTATGCAGTACACTGCAACTCCAACAAATATAAGCACCGATTTTAATGACTATTTAACAGAACATAAATGCATGCAGTAAAAGTCACAAAAGGCCAACAGCACTGACAAAAAATAGTCCACAAGCTGAATGCAGGGGAAATGTTTCTGCCAGTTCGATGGACCACAGGTTAAAGATAAGTTAAAGACAAGTTGTATGTGGCCACCTCCAGTATGTATTTGAGAAGCTTGTGGCATACCCACTATGGTCATTAGGCTACAGTTGTAACAGTGGTCAAGAACTTGGTCTGCAAGAGTCACCACAACTGAGTGACCTTGTTGAGGGATGGGGTGCAAAATTGTAGTGACAACAGAAAAGGTACTTGTGCTGGAGAAATTTGTGGACTTCAAACCAAGAAGCAGCATACATTATACTCTTCAAGTATTGTAGAGAAGACATTTTGGAAGTGTATTTAAATTGGATCTCTATCAGATGAGAGAAGTTTCAAAACTTCGAAATTCATATGTTTGGGACCATATGATCAAAGTTTTGAAACTTCAAATGTTTTGAATGGAGATCGTGGTACAGCACAGATCGGGAAATTTACCCTTTTCCTCACAGTAGTGTGATCTTGCAGTTGGTATATTTAATTTGTAGGGGGTGCAGGAGGGCTTGCCACCCTCCAAAAATGAAAAAAAAAACTTTTTGTTTATTTTTTTAATGTTTGAATTTCTGAAAATTTGATCACATGGTCTCAACCATAAGATTTTCTAATTTTCAGAACTTTGATCATCTGATAAGGATCCATTTAAATCATTTTTTATAAAAAGTTATTTACTTTCAATGCATAAATCTTACACGAAGGGGCTAAATGAAAGGGCAGGAATACATACACATTTTAAAACATTCCTGCCAGGCAAGCTTATGTATTTTACAGCACAATTAGGCACACTGCTTTGTCATTTAATTTCTTTTAAGACACACAATATTGACATTATCATTCTGTTCTGGGAGTGACAGGGCTATTCAACAAGACCTGGTCAGATGCACACGATTGCTACTTCTGTGACTTCTAAACAAACAATAACCTTTGTGAGCCTGGCATTATCTACGGTTACAGAGTTTCAGATGAGTTTAAAATGACGCATAAACAAATCGATAAAAATGTATTGCTAATTACACATGCTCAAAAGATATACGAAAAGGAACCTCAGACATCAGTCTAATGTGTACTTTATTAAAACAATAAAATAACAGCTAGCTTTAAAGTTATAATCAATGTCCCTACTAAATCAATGCTATGCCTAAGGAAACATTGGTTATAACATGAAAGCTTGCTGTGATTTTAAAATTTTAATTATTTCATTATAGTACCCACTAGACTGGATGTTTGAACTGTATTTTGTTTTCTTTTTTTCTGATGCATATCATGAGGAGAAAGTATTGGCATTTACAGCGTCCTCATAACACTGCATTCATTAGATTTCATGCATCAATATTTAGCTCCTACTTTTAATCATGGGTATGCTATGGATAAGCCTTTTACATTTAGATCTGCTGCTTTCCAGAAATTAGTACAAGCATTTAATGACTTATTAATTTAGTGTCTGTTTCGGTTAAAAATGATGAAAAACATTTAAGCTAAGGTGCGTAGCAGAAAAAATATTACAAGTTACAAATTGGCACTGTGTACAGTGCTGCCATTAAAATGTCATGATCCAAAACAGGAGATGATACAAATAAGAAATGCTTCCATTTCTGGAACAAACAAAAGTGCAGGAAGAGTACCAGTCAGCAGTGCATAAAGGTACACCTACAGGTAAGAAGTGTGTGTTTCGGGGAAAGTGTTGCTACACTGTAGCATGGCATTTTGGGAGAGAACTAAGGACAGAGGCTGCTTAGTTAGGGTGTTCAGAGTTTAGGAATGTAGGATGTTGGCACAGGGATCAACTTCAATAGTAACGTGTACTTAAGCTTTATGCTATAGATATAGCTTGTACAGGTTACTGTTTAACATACACACTGTAGTGACTGCTGAATCCTTAAATTTAAAAATAATAAATACGTAGGGATATATACATTAAAGATGTTACTTTCAAGGTAAAACACAAGCCTAGAAAAATTATTAAACAAAATAATTAACTTTATTGGCAGCCAGGAAGTGTTATACACAAGGACGCAGATGTGCATTCAAGCTGCTTTTTCAATCCACTAAAGTGCACATTCATGCCACTTTCTACATTTGTCTCTGCAATATGTTTTGTCTTTCCTATATATCGGTCGTAATATTGTGCATCACCCTCATGGAGTACTATGCTAACATACCTGTCACTTGTTTCCATTAAAAAAAAAAAAAAAAACAGAAATTTCAAACATTTCTACTTACCTCTACCAACATGCTGCAGTTATCATGGTACTAGGGTTAATATGAAGCCTATCTTGCTGATACCACTTAGGTATATAAAAGTTCTTCCCTTCTCAGTTTTCTCCCCCTTTCTTCAAACTTCTTGAAAGATAAACGTTTATGTTTCTCTCTTCTTTTGAGATAGTTCTATATCTTTGTTTTATTCATAGGCATGTGGCAAAGTCCCTATACCATTGTAATCACAGATACACATTGACATATTTCATTAATTTGCTGGGAAGATTTAGGTGCCAGAACTGCTAACCTTACTTAAGATAATGCCTCATCAGGGTTTTGCATTGTGGAACCAGCAGATGTCTGAGCTCATAATTCCCTGCCTGCACATCACAGCATCCCTTTGGTATTCCACACCACCTCTACAATTTGCTTGGTGATCTTACAGTCATCTAGGACTAGAACATTTCTCTGCTGTGTGGTTACTACCTGCAGACCCTACATTCACTGCATAACAGTTTAAAGACTGTTGCATGGTTTCCAGTTCCCCAAATATACAACATGATGCATCACAGTTAGAGAACAAGTCTCAACAAAAGCACTGTCAGATTTTAGCTACCACAAAGTTAGTAGCAGTAGTATTTCTTACAACCATATTGTTGATAGGAGTTCTGCTGTGCTAGCACCAATTTTAAGTGTGTACACGATGCAGAGATTAAGTATGTATGTGTGTGTTGTTGCTGTATATGAAATGTTACATAAGTGAGCAGCTGTGTAAAGGAGAAGAATGTGTATTTAATGGTGCTAGTCTAATTATTTATTTATTTACCGGGATGGTCCACTGGGCCAAAAAGTGCCCATTTTCAATGGAGGCCCGGGGAGAAAAGCTCCACATACAAAAGAAATTTAAATACAATCACATTTTATACATACATAGAAAGAGAAAAAAAACAAACATACAATCTTATAAATTTCTAGCTAGAATAACATAGGCAGTATACATTATATACAAAATAAAAGTACAATATATCATCTGCTTTGGATACTGTAGAGTGAAGACAGCAAGAGATAGTTGTACAACTGTTAAGCATATCTGTGCTGATGGTGCAGAGGTGATGTGTCTGAGTGTGCTAATGATGGAATGGAGAACTAACTACTGTACTTTTCTTCCAGTGGAAGGTATCACCTTGTCCTGCTGGTGCAGAGGCTGTAGAGAAGTGTTGGAGTACAGTACCAGTGCAAGGACAGAGAGCCTGGATATGCTGCCTCTGCTGATTTGAAGTGCTCTTATGCACTGTTGGTGCAAAAATATCACAATATGCCGATGCATGCTAGCAGTGCACAACTATCTATATAGAAGTGAATTGTCCGAGTCTACTGCTGGTGAAGTGAAATGCCTTGGAGTGAGGCTTTTGTGAATGGAAAGGGTTTGATTGTGCTGCTAATGTGATGTTGATATGACTGTGCACACCTCTAGTGCACGAGTGAAATGTTTGTGTGTGGTGCAGGTACATTGAGCTGGGAAATAGATGCAGAATATGGCGAATATGCTGGGAATGACACACTTGGGGGCAGATGTCCAAATGTTTATTTCCCATAGGGAGGGGTACACTATTCTACTACTGCTACACCATCATCATCTTTTGGCTTTTCCCATTAGGGGTCGCCACAGCAGATCATCTCTTTCCATTTCTTCCTGTCCTCTGCATCTTGCTCTGTCACACCAACCGCCTGCATGCCCTCTCTCACCACGTCCATAAACCTTATATTAGGCCTTCCTCTTTTCCTCTTACCTGGTAGATCCATCCTTAGCATCTTTTTCCCAATATACCCATCATCCCTCCTCAGCACATGTCCAAACCAATGCAATCTCGTCTCTCTTGCTTTGTCTCCAAACTGTCCAACATGAGCTGACCCTCTAATATACTGATTCCTAATCCTATCCATCCTAGACACACCTAGTGCAAATCTTAACATCTTTAACTCTGCCACATCCAGCTCTGACTCCTGCCTTTTTGTCAATGCCACTGTCTCCAACCCATATAACATAGCTGGTCTCACTACTGTCTTGTAGACCTTCCCTTTCACTCTTACTGGTACCCGTCTGTCACAAATCACTCCTGACACACTTCTCCACCCATTCCACCCTGCCTGTACTCTCTTCTTCACTTCTCTTCCACATTCACCATTACTCTGAACTGTTGATCCCAAGTACTTAAACTTGTCCACCTTTACCAACTCTACTCCCTGCATCCTCACCATTCCTCTACCCTCTCTCTCATTTACACACATATATTCTGTCTTAGCCCTGCTGACCTTCAGTCCTCTGCTCTCTAGAGCATATCTCCACCTCTCCAGAGACTCCTCAACTAGATTCCTACTCTCACTACAGATCACAATGTCATCTGCAAACATCATAGTCCACGGGGCCTCCTGTCTGATCTCATCTGTCAACCTATCCATCACCACTGCAAATAAGAAAGGACTCAGAGCTGATCCTTGATGTAATCCCACCTCCTCCTTAAACGGATCTGTCACTCCCACTGCAGTCCTCACCACTGTCACACTACCCTCGTACATATCCTGTACCACTCTTACATACTTCTCTGCCACTCCCGACTTCCTCATACAATACCGCAACTCTTCTCTAGGCACCCTGTCATATGCTTTCTCCAAGTCTACAAAGACGCAATGCAATTCCTTCTGACCTTCTCTGTATTTCTCCAATAACACTCTCAGAGCAAACATCGCATCTATATTGCTCTTTCCTGGCATGAAACCATACTGCTGATCACTAATCATCACCTCCCTTCTTAACCTAGCTTCTACTACTGTCTCCCATAACTTCAAGCTGTGACTGATCAATTTTATCCCTCTGTAGTTACTGCAGCTCTGCACATCACCCTTATTCTTAAAGATAGGTACCAAAACACTTTTTCTCCACTCCTCAGGCATCCTCTGACTTTCCAAAATTTCATTAAACAATCTAGTTAAAAATTCCACTGCCATTTCTCCTAAGCACCTCCATGCTTCCATTGGGATGTCATCTGGGCCAACAGCCTTTCCATTTTTCATCCTCTTCATAACTGTCCTTACTTCCTCCTTGCTAATCTGTTTCACTTCCTGATTCACTATCCCCACATCATCCAACCTTCTCTCTCTCTCATTCTCTTCATTCATCAGCCTCTCAAAATACTCTTTCCGTCTGCTACTACTACATACTTCTATTAAAGATAAGATGCTTTGGAGCAGATAATAAGGCAGAAAAGTATGAGTGAGTTTTAGGGATGTGCATAACCTGAACATTCACTTGTGTTTAGACATACAAGTAAAACCAAATGACAGGTAATTACCATACATGATCATAAGAGTCTGACCACAGAAAAGTAGGGCTGTCAATACCCATACATATTTAAACAGTAAGGGACCATTCTAGAAACATATTTGTATGTATTATTCACTAAGATACCACAAAGTGGATGTGTATTGATAAGGAATCAAGAGAAGGAACCAAAAAAAGAATGTCAAAGCAGAAACATAGTTGCATTGTTCATGGCCTGCAGTAACATTGTGTGTGGGGGATGGATGGGAAAATCTGAGATTATATATACCATACAAGATATATTGCAAGAATGAGCTTTAAAGGTGTGTTGCATACATATCTTCAGTGCATGCATACTGTGAAAGCCTGTCTTATCAAAGGAAAAAATAATGTCAAGAAATAACAGGCATACATTACTCTGACAGCATTCTCTTTTCCTCAAGCTGTTCAAAAAGCAAATGGAACTCGGACTTTGAAGCAGCTTGCACAAATTAATAGCAAAATCCCTGTTTTGATAACTATCATGTTCTGCCCATTTCTCTCTGTAAATCATGTTTTCTTCAGTATAATTTATTACTTCCATTTTTTTTTACTCCTCTACCAACAGAAATATTAAAATAAGTTAAGGCTGAAGCCCGACTCCATGATGTAGGGGAATAAAGGCCAGAGTATAACCTAGATGACCAGAATTTGCTTAACATACCTCCCAACTCTCCAAATTTTTTGCACAAAGTCCAGATTTTTGCCTTATATTTTTGGTCTGTTCCTTATTAATCTGTGGTTTTCTGGACTTTTGTGGCAAATTACTGAGGATTAAATTCACTAAATAATGACAGGCATTTGAGTTTCAGACTTTATATCCTTCAGAAAAATGTATGTTAATACAAGACCTTTTATTCTAGCAATTTTTTAAGTTTATAAGAGCAATATTTAAAAACTGCCCCTAATTTTAGGGCCTTGTTCCTCCATTATTTTTGGCTTTGTCCAGATTTTTTGTGCTAAGAGGTTGAGAGGAACCCATCAGGGGAGGGTCAAAATAAACATCGGTTTCTAGCTCACTTCTTAGTGGGGAAAGGAAATGTGACCCACTGACTCTACAGAAGTGTTTGGACGATGCCAGTAGCAAACATTAGGTCAGGTGACTCAAGCTGCACGATACATAGTTGTACTGGCACAGTTTGATTGAAGTGTAAAATAACAAGTTTTATGATACATACTTAGAGCCACATTGAGTATGAATTTACCTGTTGTTTATTGACTTACCACTTAAGACATAGGGAAACATATATTTATAGAAAATAAAACAAACAATGTTAACATGTTCACAATTTCAAACATAACAGATCACATACATTCATTTATAGAATTATCTTGCTCGGTTCCCGCCTTCCATTAAACCTCACCCCTCCACCAAAAAATTATTCTGCATTTTTCTATGCAATCAAAGAATGAATCATCCCCGAAATCTGGAAGGTCTCTCATATTATCCCACTACACAAAGGTGGATACTCAACTGACTATGCTAACTATAGGCCCATTGCTCTCCTCTCACCTTTGGCTAAGATCATGGAAAAATGTATCCACCTTCAACTTGTACAATATCTCTCTCATCACAACATAATAGCAAACTGTCAACATGGCTTTAGACCACATCACAGTACCACCACTGCCCTGCTTTCTTTTGTAGAAACTATTAATCACAACCACAACAACAACTTACTCTCTTCTGCCCTCTTCATTGACCTGTCCAAAGAATTCGATATGGTTAACCACCCCTTGTTACTTAATACTCTTGAATCCCTCTCATTCGATATCCCAGCCATAAAATGGTTTAAGTCTTACCTCACAAATAGAAAACAAGTGGTTCTCTGGGAAAACCACACCTCTTCTCTCTTGCCTGTTACCATTGGTGTTCCACAAGGCTCTATCCTTGGTCCACTTCTCTTCTCCCTCTTCATTAATGATCTTCAAACAATAATCCCTCAAGCAACCTGCATTCAATACGCTGACGACTCTACGCTTATCTGCTCAGCATCTTCTACCCCAGAACTTATCTCACTCACCCAAACTGTGTTCAATACCATAGAAACATGGTTCTCTAGTCGTTTCCTCTTACTAAATGCGAAAAAAACAAACTTCTTCTTTTTACCCCACATGCAGGACCTCCCCCTTACATTTCTCTATCTCTTCCAACAGCGCCACTATCATCTCCCCTGACACATCAACTAAATTGTTAGGTATTACAATTGACAATAATCTCTCATTTGACCTACACATTAACAACTCCATAAAACTAGTTAACAGAAAGATAGGATCCCTATATCGAATTAGACCTTTTCTTACACCCTCGACTAGAACAAGGATCACTCACTCCCATCTTATTTCCACTCTTCTTTATGCTTCACCTATCTTTACCAATCTCAAAAAAACAAGCCTTCACAAACTGGCAACCTGCTATAATAACATTGCCGGCTTTGCTACCGGTAACCCATATAAAACACATCATTGCCTAAACTTAAAACTTTTAGGCTGGCCTGAGTTTCAGAACTATCTAATAATCCATCAACTCTGCATTGCCCATAAAATCTGGTACCAACCTAATAATACCCCAATACTCTCACAACTCATAATCCCCTATAAAAATCTCAACTCTCTCCGCTCCTCCAGTAAACTTCTAATAAGTTCTATAAAATCATATAATTATGCTGGTGACTCTCTATTTACCAATGCTGTAGGGACAAAATGGAATTTGTTACCTTCTAACATAACAAAGATTACATCATTGCCTCTCTTCAAACAAAGTATTAAACTGCATTTCCAAAATCACTGGCTTTGTTCATGTAGTAAACCTGATTAGCTTTTCACTATGACTATCTAAATAAAACTCTCTCTCTTACTCCTTGATGCACTTCTCACTATTTGTCTTCTCTTCTCTCCCACTACTTCTCTACCTGTCATCTGTATTGTTTGCTATTTTCTACATTTAATCCCTAACTTTTCCCATACTCTCTTTTCACTCTACTTTTTTTTTATATACTTTCCTTTATTTACAATCTATTGAGCTTTTTCTTTTTTCTTCCTTCTCTTTCTCAATTTGTACAATGTCATGTAGATAGTATTGTGTGTCATAGGAATTAACTCCTGTAGTAGTACTTTACATTGATGGGTTTACTAGTTTTTGTTTTTTATTGCAAACCTTATTACTAACTCTAATATTATTATTATTACTGTTATTATTATCATTAGTCTATTTTGTTTTGAGAGTTTTTGCTGTATCTATCTCACTCTGTGGAGCTTTTCTCCCCGGGCCGCTACTGAAAATGGAAATTTCTCCAGCTAGCCTAGCCCGGTCAACAAATGTAAAATAAAAATAAATAAATAAATAATTTGTTCCTATCCTTTTCTAAAAATCCAACTTCCAGTTCTTTTGTCTCGGTTACAATATTCACTACTTCAAAAACTTTGATTTTCATTTTCTAGTAATTGCTTTTTTTGGCAGCTACCAGAATTAAACTTAACAAGGCCTTACTATGTCCAGGCAATTTTGAAGCTGTATCCTAGCTCAAAAAATCATTTCCTTGATTACATCCATTTGCTCACCCAATATTTATGAGAGTCTCATGTGCAGAGAATTTTTAAAATCTGCTAACGCATTACAATCCTAAAACATATGTTCCCAATTACCTCTTTCTTCTCCATCACACCTCCAACATTTGCCATCTGCTGAATGAAAAATTCTGTGGAGTCCACCTGGAGTATAAAAATACTTATAAAAATACTGTCAAGCAAAGATTCTAAATCTTCTGGACTTTGTTTCATATTTGGGAGCTGTATATTTATCCTCCCATTGTTTATTTGTGAATTGCTTATCCAATCTCTCTTCCCAATCTTGTCTAACCTCCTCTAATTGATTCCTACAGTTATTGTGCAATAGTTTATATTCCCTACTAATTTTGCCTGTCTTAACAGCAGCTTCTGTTCTAGATTTAACTAAAAACCCCACCAGCTCTTTCACTTATGACTCCTCTAGCCCTTTATTTATTTTTTTTTTTATTTTTATTTCAGTTTGATTACCGGGGAAGTCCACTGGGCCAAGAAGTACCCATTTTCAGTGGAGGCCCGGGGAGAAAAGCTCCAAAAACAGTACAATCAAGGTTACATACAGTAATGGATGATAATACAATGTCACAAACAGTTAGGAATATGTGAGATACAGTAGTAGGCAATACAGTAAGGATTACATAAAATACAATCATAAAAGTACAATGTCCAAGATGTAGAGTCTGCATAGTAAAAAGGTAAAAAACTTTTTTTTTTTTTTTTGTTTTTTTTTTTTTGCTTAACATATGACGGTATTTACATACTTACAGTATTTACAAACTTACAGTCAACTGAAAGTCAGCTATAATCATATAGGGGGAAACATAGAATGAAATTAAGGGAGTATATAGTAGAATGGTGCTTGAGAATAGAGGTCAAGGTGGAAAAGGTTTCTAGGATTTATACTGGGTGAAAGCAAGGACATTTCCATTTGGAGGATAAGTATAAGAAAAGATGGGTCTTGAAAGAGTCAGAGTTAGGCATGGTCCTAAGAGAAGGTGGGAGGGAGTTCCATTTTCTACCAAGAGAGAATGAGAGTAGGAGCTGGCCAGCGGGATGCTTAGGTTTGTGAATGGAGATCAGGTTTTGGTGTTCAGATCTCAGAGATCGGTTAGGGATGTAAGGGGGAAGGATGTTAGATAAGGCAGGGCATTTTCTGGATAAAATATTAATTTGTGGCGGTAGTTAGTTGGAGGTAGTCAAGGTAGTTAGGGAGTTCTAACCAGTTTAGAGATTGTAGGGCATGGCAGTGGTGCGTACGGGTTTTGGATTTGGTGGCAACTTTAGAGATCTTATTATAGCAAGCTTCGAGTTTTGAGGTGTTGGAAGCAGAAAGGTTAGTTAGAAGTGGGGCACCATAAAGGAGAGAAGGGAGGAGGTAGGTGATGGCTAAGGTATGCCTAGAGGAGTTAGAAAGAAATTGATTATTCCTGTAGAGCATACCTAATTTCTGGTGGGTTTTCTTTATGTTTTGTTGAATGTGGAGATCAAATTTAAGCTGTTCATCAATGGTGATGCCAAGGAGTTTTGCGGAAGGGACCACTTCTATAGGAGTGTTGGTTAAGCTTTGGACGTTGAACAAGTTTTTGTTAAAGGAGGAAGCCTTGGTAGGAAGGAAAATTAGTATTTTAGATTTATTGGAGTTAAGGGAGAGATGGTTTTGGTGCATCCACTTTTCAGTAGTGGAGAAAGCTTTCTGAGTTTTGGACAGAAGTTCAGAAGGGTCTTATCTTTGCCTGTATTCTGATATCAGTCCCTGATAGGGTAGTAGTATAAATTTAACTATTGATAGAAATAGTCAGTTGCCTATCTATAATGAAATCGATCTGCGATGCATTTTTTAATGACACTGTCAGTTTACTGTTTCTCACTTACAAGGAATAATCGCAGCATTTACTCAGTTTGCACATTGAGTTAAATGCAAAAGCTGTCTGACTTACTAAAGATCAAAAGTTAATTTAGACTTGGAAGGTATATTACAAGATAGTGCCAAAAGATGTTGCAGCTGATGGCCTCAGATATTATGACCATGTGCTACCATGGGAGCTTGATACCGAGTTACTCCAATGAAGATATCTCCTATGTACAGAGGGACATCTTGTTATTGACCTAACAGTGCTTACTGCTGCAGGGCCTAAACCTTGGCTGAGAGGGTTTGCCATGTGTTGTGAAGTCTGATGAGGTCTGGCTGCCTTCCCTCTTTGAGGGATCTGCATGAATCCCCAATAGCCCTTTCCTCAGGTACACAGGGTGTGTGACCTACTTATCCACCATGCATGTGGACACTCCCTCATCCAGTCCTTGATGTGTTTCGTACGTCGTTACCAGTGTGCACATGGTGTCTGGTACTGACTCTGTGTGGCTCATCACGACATTGACTCTGACCTTCACCATCCCCATGTACTGGTGAATTTCCTCAGGTTTACCCTCCATCACTCTATCTTAATCTAACTCTTAGATGTAGTAGTCTGGGCCTGAACTCTATCATGGCATGCATTCTGCTGGGTAAACAAGGCCTTGTATACCTCTGGAGTGAACTATGAAATATGTATTCACCTGGCACCCCTATGTACAGGTGTGATAGTGGGTACTACTGCTTCATATAAGGTAGTCTCTTAGGTAAATACCAGACAATCAGTCTTTGTGACAAATTAACACTGTCCTCAGACATGAGAATGAGTATTATGACATCATAGTCAACAGCTATTCTTCTGTCAACATCAGCCTTCTATCCCTGGTTTAGTAGACCAGAACCTTAAAGGGATAAGGCATTGGTCTCCTAAACCACAGCTTGTGGGTTTGAGTCCCATCTATGATGATATAATCCAGGGGGTTGGACATTGGTATAATGATTAAAGTGGTTACTTCAAAGACAAAAGGTACAAGGTTTAATTCTCACCTTTGCTCACTGGAGATTAGCTAAGTGTGTAATAGTCTACAGATTGATATAAAAACCATGCTTTGAACTACATGATGTGTCCCCTCTATACCATAACAATGTCGTGATGCAGAGTGTGAGACCTGTAGATCAATGTGTGTATATATCTTTAAGAGCTATCCAAGAGCTTGCACAAGTGTATAAATACTGATCACGTGCAAGTCTGACTGCCCTTTTGTAGTAAGCTGTTAAAATAGACACATATATGTATATAAGGTCTGTTAACTAGTTTTTTTTGCATTTAATAATGCTGCTATCCATCCTGATGTGTTTCTATGTATTAAAGCATCTCAATGAAAACACCAGCTTTCTTGTTATATGTATTAGAAACAAATGAGTGACATGCTGGCATAAGAGGCATGTCTAAAGGGTATGGAGTCAAAACCAGAATATCTGCGGGGCATAAAGTTAGAAGTGGCTTGGCTAAAATGACTAAAGGCACTTGCCTAGAACTGGTAGAACATAGATCAGCGGATCATGCCTAAAATGTACAAACTTCGCAAAACAGGTCAGAAATGAATTTCAGGTATTAAAACTTGCTCAGCACTATTTCTTTTTGCATAATATGAAACGCGACAGAGAATGTTCTAAATTATATTAGCATAAACAGCTACGTATATTTATAAAATTATTCGAATTACTACGGAAAATGCTTGAAATAAAGTCTGAATTGCGTAAAAGGAATAAAATAAGGGAAAATTACTGCATTTTTCAATACATACTTGGCAAATCTGTATTTTTCATATTAAGCAAAGATATAAGTGTATAAAGTGTTAGCTTGTTTGTGCACTGTTACAGTAAAGCTACTTCTCAAAGCAAAGCCATTACAAGGCATATTTCACAAAGTACAGCCATTACAGAGCATATTTTGCAAAGTACAATATTTCGAAGAATTTATTGTGCATTTGAATGTTGTTACAAGCTCACATAACTATTTCTTCATACATAATTACAAGGGGCATATCTTCAGTGTGTTTGTGTATAATTTGTGGGCATGGCAGATGGATTTCGAAAACCCAGTGCACTTGTGTTTGACAGTAATATTGCTGAAAACTGGAGTGTGTTTGAGTAAGAGTAAAACATTTTCATACAGGCTGCATTTTCTAATAAAGATAACCATACAAAGGCATTTATTATTCTTAATTTATTAAAGTCAGAAGCCATAAAAAAAGTTCATTTGTGTATGCACCTATCTATACAGCAGAGGGGGAAAACTGGCATATTGTTGTACCAGCTAAATCAAGGAAGGACCTTGAGTGCTTAAAACGTAAATTTAGAGAAATGTGCAACTCCCAGACAAATATTACAATGGAGAGGCAATTATTTTACACACGGGATCAAAAGCCTGGTGAAACTTTTGCAGCATATATAACTGACCTGAGAAAAAAGGCTAAAATGTGCAGATTTGGTGATTTAAGGGATGAGTTAATAAAAGACAGACTTGTGTGTGGTATTAAAGATGATGCTGTGAGAAAGATTTTGCTTTGTGACATTGATTTATTTATTTTAATTAATTTATTTATTTGCAGTTGGTTTACCAGGATAGTCCATTGGGCCAAGATGAAGCCGTTTTCAATGGAGTCCTGGGGAGAAAAGCTCCAAAAACAAGCAAGGTTATAGTAAGGTTTTAGGTTACAATCATTACAAATACTACAGACTAGTGAAAAACATTACAAATAGTACAGACTAGTGAAAAACATTACAGATACTACAGACTAGTGAAAAAAGCATTACAATATAAATACTAAGAAGCCATTACATCTTAAGGAAGGTTGCACTAAGCGGTGCATTCTAATACATTCTTTGTAAATAGCTTAGTGCATGCAAGAGCAGGATGTATGAATTAGGAGAGCAAGTAAAAAGGAAATTGCCAGTGCAAAGAGGGGAGGAGATTATGTGGGGTGGGAGCAGGAGCATTCCCACTGGGATATTAGATGTGAGTGAAGAGATTTTTTGAATGAAAAGCGGTTTGAGGTGGTACAAATGGATGGTGGTAGGGAGTTCCAGAGATGTGCTAGACCATAGGACAGGAGAGTTTTACCTGGGAGATGAGTTGGTTTATATAATTCTGTTAGGTTTTGGTCGTTAGATCTTAGTATTCTATCAGGGAGGTGCATTTTAAAGGCAGAGGAAAGGGAGGGACAGAGGGAGTGGTTGAAAATGAGCTTGTGTGCAAGACTAAGTTGAGTGTAGGTGAGATGATTGGATAGTTCTAGCCATTTTAGTTTGTGGAGAGATGTACAGTGGTGGGTGGAGGACTTATGGCTGGTAGCAAACTTGGCAATTTTGTTATAGCAAGAGGAGAGTTGTGTTTTGAGGGAAGATTGTAGGTTAGTTAGGAGTGGTGCTCCATAGAGGAGGGAGGGGATGAGAAATGTGATAGAGAGTGAATTTAGTGGAGGGTGTGAGATGACGATTTTGTCGGTAGAGCATGCCAAGTTTTTGTTGTTATTTTTGATATTTAGTTGAAAGTGGGAGTTGAATTTAAGCTGATTGTCAATTTGGACCCCTAGTAATTTGGCGTCTGATACCAATTCGAGAGATGTGTTATGGCTAGTGATAGAGAATGTGCTTCTATTGAAAGAGGTGACTTTAGAGGGAGTGAATAACATTAATTTGGTTTTAGAGGCATTGAGTGCTAGGTGATTTTTTTCATCCATTGTTTGGTGGTTGAGAGCGCATTTTGTGTAATCTTTAGGAGTGTAGGGATGGAGGTGGCAGTACAGATAATAGTTGAATCATCTGCGTATTGGATAATATTTGTGAAAGGGATGGAGTCGCGGAAATTGTTTATAAATATATTGAAGAGGAGGGGACCCAGTATGGATCCCTGGGGAACTCCAGTTGGGGTATTGAGGAATGAGGAGGTGGCCTTTTTCCATTTTACTGCTTGATATCCCTTGGATAAGTAGCTGGTGAACCAGTTCAGAGAGGAAGGTGATAGGTTAAGCTTAGACAGTTTAGTTAGAAGTAGATTGTGAGAGATAGTGTCAAAGGCCTTAGAGAGATCAAGTAGAGGTAGAAACAATGCAGCCGGAGTCCCGGGCTTTATTCACAGTTTCTAGGAAGGAAAGAAGGGCGGTCATAGTGCTGTGACTGGGTCTAAAACCATGTTGTGTGGGAGTTAGTAGGCGATTGTCTAAGAGATGAGGTAGGAGTTGTAGATGGATACACTTTTCTAGGAGTTTAGTGATAGGAGATAGAATAGCGATGGGACGGAAATTAGTGATATTGTTATTGTTGCCACCTTTATGCAAAGGTATGATAAAAGCCTTTTTCCAAATTTGGGGTACTAAACTTTCTTGGATAGAGCAGTTGATTAGAATGCTGATGGGGTAGGCAATGGCTTTGGCAGCTATGCTAAGAAAGTATGAAGGTATGTTATCGGGGGCATTAGAGCATGGCTTCAGTTTCTGAAGGAGTTTTTTTATGGTAGATGTGGGTATAGGTTTTAATGAGAAAGGTGGAGAGTGGGAAGAGGGGGTATTTGAGGGTGGTGGTGATGGAGAAGAAATGAAAGGAGAAGCAGAAGTGGGGGGGTGTAGTGTTGGTAGAGAAGGATGGAGGTGAAGTGGAGGGTGTGGTGATGTTAGAGAATGATTAGGTAAGTTTGGAAATAGAATCAATGAAAAAAAAAGAGTTAAATTGTGTACCCAAATCTATGTCTGGAGCATTGGGGTCTGGGGTGGGGTTATCTGTTTTGCTGCGAGTAAGGAGGGTGGAGATTCCTTTCCAGAATTTTTGAGGGTTTGTTTTATTGTTGTTTTGGAGTATGGAGAAGTAATTCTGTCGATCAGTGATGATGAGCTTTTTTACTTTGTTTCTAAGTGTTTTGTATTCATTATGGGTGAGGGGAGTCCTATTTTTCTGGTAATGTGTCCAAGCTTGATCTCTGTGGCGCATGGTTGCTAGTGTGTTTTTGGTTAGCCAAGGGGCAGTTTTGATTTTTGTCCTTATGTGAGCATGGTGGTCTAGGAGGTTTAAGAAAGTTGAGTTGAAGTGGGAAACTGCATTTTCTAGGGGTAGAGTTTTTACAGTGTTCAAGTTTATCGTTTTTAGAGAGTTAGAAAAGGTAATGGGGTTGAAGTGTTTTTGGTAGCGAGGAGTAATATAATTATGAGTAAGGTGTAAGGGTGAAGGAAGTCGATGTGTGAATGTGGGTAAGTGGTCACTAAAGGGAAGGGTGCCACTGTCAGAGAAATAATGGGGGTGAGAGACTAAAATCCAGTCTAGGGTACTACCATTGGAGAGGTTTTTTGAGGGCCGGGTTATGGAGTTGATTAGCTGAGATTGTAGAGGCTGATGTTAAGTGGGTTTGTGGGAGACTGATGGAGGACCAATTAATATTCATGTCACCCAAAATTATTGTTCCATTGCTGATGTTGGTAGAAAGCCAGGAGAGGATGTCCTCCAGTGTAGAAATATTAACACAAGGGGGGATGTATAGGGAGGCTATACATATGTGTTTATTAACTTAAAGTAGTGCTAGGAGTAATTCAGCATTATTGAAGTGGGGAGTAGGTTTGTTATAGGGAGTAACTGATAAGGAGGATAAGTATAGGAAAGCTACTCCTCCACCTTTTTTGTGGGTTCTATCTTTTCTAATGATAGAATAGTTGGGTGGTGTTATTTCAGAATTTTTTATATGGGGTTTTAACCAAGTTTCAGAGATGGACAGGATGTCAGGTTTATGTGTAAGCCAGGCATGGAGGTTAGGGATTTTTTTAGCTATACTTTGGGAGTTTAAAGAGGTAAGTAGTATGGATTTATCTGTAGAGGGGGAGGTGGGGGGCCTGGGTTAGGGTGTATATCTCCAGATAGTAGAATGGTAGTTAGATGTAGGATTAGGTTGGAGAGGTACTTGGACTGCTTCGAATCAGGTTGAGCTTTATTAGATTTGTGAGGGTTTTGTTAGTTACTGAGGGGGTAGGATACCTATGAGGAGTAATAAGTTTATAGGGAAAGAGTAGATTTTTTTATAGGCTATAGGCAGGGAGATATTGAGATATGTGGGTATGAGAGTGGTGAGGTAAAATGGTTGGTTATATGGAAGGATGGTGAGTGGTTAGAGTTAATGGGCTGGGTAAGGTAGTAGATATAGGATATGTTGAGTAGTAGTAGTAGCTGAATAGAGAAGGATGAGGGTTTTGAAAGCATGGTGAGATAGGGCTGCTAAGAGTAGGTATGTTGTGACTGAATACTTTACAGGGGCAAGAGAGTTGTATGTTTAGGGAGTAGCAGGTAAGACTAATTTATGGGAGGGAAGGGAGATTTGAGTGATGGTTGATATGGGTGGGATTAGGAAGTGGGCGTTGAGAGCAATGGAGACTAATTGGCCAGGCAGGGTAATGGGTGTGGCTAATGAATAAATGTAGAGGTGCTGGGGGTGGGTGGGATATGGGGCTAGTGTAGGGGAGCGGAGTGATCCCGCAAGGTGAATGGAGCAGGTAGAGCCAAGGGAAGGCAGGAGATGAACGGGAACCAATCAGTGGAGTGCTGATTGCTGAAGGTAAGTACAGTGGACAGGGATTAGCTAGGATAGAGTGGGCCTGAAGTTTAAAAAAAAATATAGAGAAAAAAAATTAACTTAGAACTATACAGAAGACAAGAAAGTAAAGTAAAGTGAAGATATAAGAAGTCAAGAATAGTGAGGAGAGGGTGCCATCCAGTGGACAAGTGCTAAAGTACACCTGTGGCTCCACAAGGGCAGACCCCTGGACTGGGAGGAGAGGGGAGAGTCTAGTGTAGATCGGGGGGCTAGAAGAGGGGCAAGTATGGTGAATACTGAAATTAAGAAGGGTTTGGCTGCTGGCTGTCCTGGCAGAGGAGAGTGCTGAACCACCTAGCAGGACTTCAGGCAAATAAAATGTAATACAGACGGTGAGCAGCAGTTGCACATACTTTCTTGATTCCTTCACTTGTTATACTTCTGGGAGAAGCTTGGTCCTATTCCCATAATGGGGATGAGGCAGCAGTGATTCTTTTAATTTATTTTAAGTTTAGACGTCCAATGAGGCGTTGTCACATAGGGTGATGTGGGGCAAGCAAGCTGGAGAACTGGAGAGAGATGTTGAGAGAGAGAAATTGTATTATAGTAAGTGATACAGAAATATATTGGCTCCCAGCAACAGTACCAAACAGGTATCCGACGTGATTCAGCAAATATTCAAAGCAACAATATGCTTGAGATTTAAAACCCTTTAGCCAAGGTATTTTGTTACATTTAGATTGCCAATACTGAAATTGTAGCAGTAAAAAATGATTTAACTTTGAATAATGCCATTGAGATTTGTCAGATATACAAGTTCACAAAAAAGCACACAAATATGCTTACAAATGAGAACAGCTCTAGAAGTCACAGTGATAAAGCTCATATTGATGGTATGCAGCACATGGTTAAAAGAAACAGGCCCAAGCACGTGGCAGAAACTGTAACCCCTGCAGCCCTCACTGGTAAACCCCAGAACTTTCTATAAATTCCAGAGTTTGCACAATCTCAGTGAAGCATAAGAATGAGTCAGCCAACTGAAGGCATGGGCCCTAACCTAGTTTCATTGCCAACTGTCATAACGGTGGTGGAAGTCATGAATCTAAAAGGGAAAAATGTTTAGCTTTTGGTCAGCAATTCCACAAATGTAATAAATTTAATTATTTCAAAAGATTTTGTAAATCAAAAGGCCCACATTCTTTTACTAAAAGGGAACATTTTAAGAAATGATTTGATCAATTAGAAAGCTATGACATAGGTTTGCAGTCTACTCTTTATGTTGATGGTGTGTCAGTGCTTCATGAAACAGTCAATGCAGTAGATTAACGGGCAAAGAATGAAGTATTTTGTACTGTTTGGATAAATGGCAAACCCATAGAGCTCAAAGCTGATACAGGTTCCAAGTGCAATGTTATATCAGCAGAAATTTCTTAGTGTGTGTAATGGTGAAAGGCTTGATATGGCAAGGTGTGCGAAGCTTGTTGCTTACGAAGGTGAAGAAATTCAAACCGAAGGCTCAGTAGTGCTTTCCTGTTGCTCCCAGCAGAGTAGAAGAAGCTGCAACTTATTATTTTATGTGGTGAAGAGGCACATTCAATCATAGGGCTCAGAGACAGATTAAAAATGGGACTTCTTTCATTTAATAAGTCCATCATGTTAGCTTATAAGACCACTACTCTACTTTTGCCAAGCACATTTTTTCTACCTATGCTGATCTTTTTGAAGACAGACTAGGCAAACTTTCAGTTGTGTACTCCACAAAGTTAGACCCAGAGGTCAGTTCAGTTATCAGGCCAGCACAAAAAGTTCCAATAGCCATGCAAGACAGAGTCAAAGTAGAGTTAGATAAAATGGTGTGACAAAGTGTGATTTGTCCAGTTGAAACTCCAACTGAATGGGCATCTTCCATGGTGGTAGCTCATAAGAAAAGCTCAGACAACATCAGAATATGTATTGACTTATGAGATTTGAACAAAGCACTAAAAAGACCTCATCATCCAAGGCGCACAGTCGAAGAAGCAGCAGCCTTGATGCCAAATGCCACTATTTTTTTCTGCCCTAGATGCAACGAGTTCATTTTGGCAAATCCAGCTTGACAAAAAATCATAACTGACCACTACTTTCAGTACTCTGAGACGTACATATTTTTGAGAATGCCATTTGGGATAAATTCTGCAAGTGAAGTCTTTCAACGTGCAAAGGAGCAAATTTTTTCTGCGTATCTTTTTGCTTTTATAGTCAACAACATAATGGTAGGAGTTCATGATGAAACCGAACATGACAGAAACCTCAGAAATTTTCTGGACAGGGCATGTCAAGTGAATCTTCAGCTCAACCCACTCAAATGCAATTTCAGGCTACAAGACGTTACTTATGTTGGTCATTTATTTACTAGTACAGGCTTATGACCAGACCCTTCAAAACAAAGAACCATTCTCGAGATGCCTAGGTAGCTAACCATGCCAAGAAAATGTTGCATGGCTTGAGCATTGTCTGGTGCTGGCAAGTTCATTCCAGACTTGAGCCAACTTTCAGCATCACCTAGAGAGCTGACATGTAAAAACTTATCCTGGTCTTGGTTAGAGCAACACCAATGAGCATTTTAAGTCCTGAAACAGAGATCTGCTAGTCTACCAACTCTCAGCTATTATGATGTTCACAAACAGGCTACACTTTCCTGTGATGCTTTGAAATTTGGTTTTGGTGCAGTCTTTCTACGAGGATGAACCTGTTGTCTAAGCATCCAGAACATGACTGTTACTCTGAATCTCCCACAACCGATGTAAACCTTCATGGCTATACACGACTCATATCCTCACCCACCAGAATAAATAAACCCTACAACAAAGGTAGTATCCTGGACTGGATTCTTATCAACAGTCACCCAGACCTGTACAACATTGGCACCCTCCCAGATGATGTAAGTGACCACTTACTTACATCATCAAGCATAAAGTAGATAACCACCACCAAATTCTCTATAAATCTATTAACAATAACAAGAACTTCAACACCACTGATTTTCAGAATGAACTCAAAGCATGCAATTTGGCCATCTAAAAGATCATCCACTGGATGATGCTGCAGCCTATTTTAATTCTAAATTCCTTACCATTCTAGATTCCCACGCTCCTGTCCGCACCCTTAGAGCCAAAAATAAAACTGCCCCCTGGCTCTCTAAAGCAACCAAAACCAAAATCATAGCAAGAAATAAAGCGTGGGGCAAATGGCGCACCTCCAAAGACCCACTTGACCATATTAAATTCCGGCAGCTAAGGAGTAATACCAAAAAAGCCATGTTGTTAGACAAAAATAAAAATCTATCAACACCTTTAACAAAAACATCATAACAAACCTCAAAAGTTTTGGGCTGGAGTAAACAAACTGCTCCACCTCGGACAATCCACCATTCCCACCTCATCAGATTGTAATCTGAAATCTCCTGAGGAAACTGCAAATGTCTCTAACAATTTCTTCACTAAGACCATCCAGTCACTAGCTAGGCAACTGGCTCCCAGTGGCCCCAATCAGGATTCCTCCTTGACCACTACCCCACTCGCCTTTAACTTCCAGCCTGTATCTATATCAACCATCAGATCTCTAATTAACAAACTAAAAGCTACTACCCTAGCAGCTAAATTCCTCCCACCAGAATATCTACAGAAAGTGGCAGATGCCATTGCATACCCTATTTCTATTATTATCAACCGAACCTTGTCCAAAGCCACCATCCCCTCTATCTGGAAGGTTTCTCAGGTTATTCCTCTCCATAAAGGAGGGAATTCTTTAGACCTCTCAAATTACAGACCAATAGCCATACTATCACCACTGGCCAAAATAATGGAAAAATGCGTCCATAACCAATTAATGCACTATCTCACCCAGAATAAACTACTGGCCAACTCTCAGCATGGCTTTAGGCCAAACCACAGCACCAACTCAGCTCTCCTTTCCTACTCTAACTCCATTAACCTATATATACAATCTTTACTTACAACAGGAGTAGTGCCTACAGCCTTAAAACACACTATTGTAATTCCCCTGCAAAAAACATTCTCTCTCAAAACTGAGAAGTACTTTAGCCATATCTAAACTCTGTCCACTTGAAAAATATTTAAAAAAATCCTGTATACACAAATAATGAAACCTATTAATAGCTATGGCTTACTATCAGACAAACAACATAGCTTTAAAAATGTCTTAAGCACACTCCACTACCTTACT
Organism: Protopterus annectens; assembly: GCF_019279795.1. NCBI lineage: Eukaryota > Metazoa > Chordata > Ceratodontiformes > Protopteridae > Protopterus > Protopterus annectens. The sequence goes on along the minus strand of NC_056749.1, from coordinate 144,985,642 downwards.
GGAATTGACTCCATTTTTTTGTAACATTAATGACAATCTGGTTCCTGCTGGGATATTTGTAGATATAACCAGGGCATTCAAAACTAACTACAATATTCTTCTGAACAAACGTAATTTTGCCCACAGCACTATCAAAGTTACCAGGATGAAAAAAAGATTCAAAGTCCACACTAACATCACTTGGCACACCAAACACTGGAGGCCGGTACCATTCAGTTTTGGGTCTCATTCTATTTTCATTATTTATTAATGATCTTACAGATGACCTCCCATCCCTTGATGTTATACTGTATGCAGATGACTTCCTTCTATTACAAACCAGTAAATGTCCCTTTGATCTCCCGAACAAACAGTAGTCTTTCTCAATGGTATGCAATTGGTCTGATTGTAATTACCTTCTAATTAACCACAAGAAAACTAACCTTATGCTATTCACAACCACTCGTACACCTGTTATTACCATCACTGATAACCATATCAAGATCATCATTCTTCTCCTCTCATTTCTAAATTTAAACACCTAGGACATTAACTTGAACTTCCTCTAACTTTTGCAAATCGTACAGACAAAAATGAATGTAGTACATCTTCATCTTAAACTCTGCTATAGAACCTCTCACTAACTCTCCCCATCAACCTTTTATTTAGCCAAATGTCCCTCTTCCAAACTGGAATACATTCGTCCTATGATTACTTTTCATTCAGCACAAAATTCCTAAAGACTTTCAATAGCAGAAAAACAAAATTGCAGATTTGCCCTTGCTGACAGCAAATCTCATTACTGAAAACTCATACAATGTTTAAAATGGCTTCCAGTCACCTAAAGTCCAACTTATCTTGGAGGTATTCTTATTCACAAATTATTAAACAGTAGTTATAGCATACCTTTGAGTGAGAAACTACCGATCCAGGACCAGGCTTACTCCTTAAGTAGTATAAAACAGTTACTGGAGAACATGCCTTCTTCCAATGAGATCTGGTGCTATGGTACAGATTCCCACCTAAATTAAGGGGACTGGGATCTTTCACAGAGTTCAAAAAGGCCTATACTAAACACTTGGGGAAGGAAACTGAGTGCAAGTGCTTTAGAGGCCATGGTTATCCTCACCATTCGCTGTCAAATAGTTTAGTACCTCCAGCAGGACAGTCACCATGAAATGTTAAATGGTAACATCATGTCTCCTCAAGTATGATAGTCTTTCCCTGGTGGTAATCTTGCTCATTTCTTGAAATGTTGCAATTCAAAATCAACTTTATATACTATAAATATTGCAAACAACTTTGGTTTTACAGTTAACTTTCTCTGCAAAGTTTCTCTGTACTTAAGACTCTAACAGGCATGAGTATCTGCAACAAGCATATGTTTGCTCAAACGACCTTTTAAAACATTGTAAAACATTTGCCTTTGCATTCATTCTTATGTATTTCATGCTTCTGGGTTATTCATGTTGTTTGCTTTTGCTTCTGTACTTTCATGTCATGGCTGAAAAGGGTCTTCAGACCATCCCACCTACCCAGTCATCAAAAAAGTAAGTAGCAAGTAAATACATAAATGTCTTCACCAGTATGCACACCTTGCTTATTGTTCTAGGGGAGTTTAGAAAAGTGGCTAAAAGTGGGACCACACACACAATCACTCACTCAGCCTCCATCCTACTTGAGTGTATTCATGGGCACACACACTCACGCATGAAAATATATCCACACACAAACCTACATTACCAATTCCTCACCTAACTCCCATAGTGTGACCACCCAGGCAGACACACAGGCACACACATTCACCTGATACCGCTTGGATCTCTGTACACACATACATACATACACACACACACACACACACACACACACACACACACACACACACACACACACACACACACAAACATAGTAGATCCCCCACAACCCCTAAACTCCCTTGCACTTATCTCTAGCATGATCTCTCCTTTGAAAGTAATGGATAAATCAACACAGCTGGCAAAGATGATTTATACAGCTGAGCAGTTCTACCGAATCATTTGGCTGAGTAAAGCACTTACCATAAGCTTTTCTGTGGAAGAGCATATAACTTGTAAACATATTCCATTCACCCAGAATAACTAACTCTGGCAGTAAGCTAGAGGGACAGCCCACTGCAGTACTTCTATTCACTCCATTTCAAGTCTACAGACCATGTACAAGCATTACTGTAGGGTTGTCTATAAGTCAGCGGTAAGCTTTATATACTACTGGCAATAATCTTTCTAAATTCCAAAGTTAGTGCCTTTTTGTTGTTTGGTAGCAATCAGAAATTTAATTAAAATATTTCCATTATTTAAATTTTGGTCAGAATTAAGCTGCAGTGCAAAATATAAACTTACATGACTATATAACTTCTTTTCCTGAAGTTTCTAGCATTTTTTTAAGCTCTCTCTTTTATCAGAGGTGCATCAAAAGGCATATTACTTGAGATAAACTTTAGTCAAAACACTTCTGGAAGACAATTTCTGATTAACTGATGAGTTTCTCTGTCTCAAAAGGTTATGTAAAGTGTAATGCCCACACGGTTAAGTTCATATTATGACTTAAAACTGAACTATGTTAGCATCATGCACCTTATTTCCTGTGTAAATTAAATTTTGTCATAATGTATTTCTGCCTTTCTTTTACTCAGCTGTTAATACAACTTTTAAAAGGAATAAGGGTTTAATACCACAAATGTCTATCCACTGAAATCAGTAACTAAAAGTGCATAACACTGCCTTAACATATGAAATTCCAACTATAAGTGAATACCACACATCAGTTTCAATGTGCAGTAGCCTAAAAGAAATTAAATCGTAAAACATTTTGTCATAATATAAGGAGTTGCCCAGTATAAATGTAACCACCACCATACAGCAGGAGCAAGAAGAGAAAAAGATAATGCGCTGAATGTAGACACTATAGAATCTAAGACATGCTTACGTGGCACTAAATTCAAATCTATGGCATTCCTCCTATTATTTTTAGTATGTCTGAAGTGCAAAAATCCACAAATAAAACTTTCAAACAGCAAAAGAATGTTTAATTTGCCTTCTGCAAAAGAGATGTGCTCTTTGTGTGCTGGGGGGGGGGCTAGAGATTCAAAGCTAATGGATTATACTTACAAAGGAGAGAACGACTCATCCACAGTCACTAATCTTGTTAATATATTGAATTCCTCTATTATTGAGCAATTTGCTGCCAATGTTTAGGTTTCAACAATGCAATTAAAATGCACAGAATATTTACCTAGTTGAACGGTTGCCACCTGTGTTAGATGCATTTACTAAGAATACAGAGAATTACTACCAAACGACAGTCAAAGTGCCTGTGTCAATAACTGTTCCTGTTTATTTGAATAATCGCATGGAAAAAACATGGCCACTGCTTTACTACTAAACGATCCTAATGCTGCTGTTGCACATGATACTGAGAAACTGACATAGAGCATCTGGTATTACAGTCTCTGTAAATACTGTGTACCTTGTTACCACGGAATCTTTGAATTGCTTTTTTATAACAACAAATAAAATGCAAGCTATAACAAGTAAGACAGGCCTGAAGTTTTAGTAAGCAAACTGAAGATGATGCAGGACACTATTAAAACACATGAGTAGCAAGCAAGTAAATAAGCCTCTGAATTGAAAATCATGGAGGAAAACTGAAAACTTTAGAGTCATTATATATTTATGAATTTATTTAAATTTAACTAGGTAAAAGCACTGGTCTAATGAACCTTTTTAGCACAACCACGGCTTGTATAAGACAACATTCAAGGATTAAGCAGTGAAAGGGCAAGCCATAAAATCTACAAAGACAAATACAATTTACGAAGTGTAAACATAAGAATAATTAGATTTATGTATAATAGCAACAGTACAAAAATTATATCAATCAACAACAAAACTCCAACAAACATTTGAAATAGTAGAGGACATGTACAAAGGTAATAGAGGAAGGCAGGAAATCAAAAGACGGTTAGAGGAAGTTAATTCAGAGATGTAAAATGATAATATCTGTTTATATGCTGCGGAAAGCACCCCAGCCATACCAGGTTACTCATCCTTTCATTCATTCAGACTCCAAGCCAGGAGCAGCAAAACAAAAGGAGGTGGAGTTGCAATATATAAAACACATACACACTTCTAAGCTGGTAAAACAGTTTGATGCATAGAAAATACTCCAGGTATAGTTAAGAACTGACAAGACCCCTATTCAAATCATAGCTAGCTACAGACCTCCATCTCTGACTCAAGATGCCCACTCCACCTATGTGGACCTCTTTGAATCTATCAAGATTCAACCCTTTACCCTGATCCTGGGTGACTATCCAACTATAGATTGGAAAAAATACTCATGCCAAAACACAAATACCCTGAGATTCTTTGATTTCTTAAATGCCTTGGACCAGATGGTTGACATCCCCACAAGAGGTGAAAATATCATGGAATTGGTATTAACCAGCATGAGTAACCACTGCAGCATCCCTACAATGTCATCATCCCTGGCAAGATCTGACCACAAAGCAGTCACTTTCAAAGTCACCATCTCCCCCGACCACCCTGCAAGCTAGGGTCAAACAAAAACACTTCTCTAAACCTGATTACAACATCCTAAGGGGAAGGTATAAACAGCTTTGCAGCCCCCACACCCTCCACAGAAACTGGCACACATGCCCAAACTTACACCAAGGTACTATATGAGTATTTATATAGCTGCACAGAATCAGGAATACTAGACAGGATGAAATCATCCTCCTCAAGGAAGCGTAAACCTGTCTGGTGGACATCTACAGTAAACAAACTCTATAATAAAAGGAAGAAATTGCTGTCCAGGACTAAGAAGGAGCAGGTGTCTAATTGGAAGCAATCTCTCCTTAGCCTGAACAAACAAATAAGCACTAGTGAAATCTTCCAAAGCAAACCGAGTCCAAACGATCCACATCTACTAAAGACAATCATAAGGCTTTCTTCACATATGTCCACAATCTTAAGGGAAGAACTCCGATCTGCTCAGAACTGGTGGTCAAAAACACCACACACACAAACCCTGTAGATAGAGCCAATTTGCTGGCAGACAGGTTCAGTGAAAACTTCACTCCTTTGTCCCCCCATTAGTAAACCAGGACATTCCCCACTACCTGCCCCCCTTCCCCTTATCTCTAGGGACCAAGTCATCACTCCTCTCTCAAAGGCAAAAAATACAGCCTCCATGGGACCATATAACATCCCAGACTGCATCCTACATGAACTCAGGCAGGAACGTGCAGTACCATTAGGCACCCTATTCAACCAAAGCCTGAGTACTGGCTTCATCCCAGCTGAGTGGAGGACAGCTACTGTCATTCCTTTGCACAAAGGTGGTGCACCCACCAATCCAGGAAATTATAGACCCATTAGTCTAACTAGCCTGATCTGCAAGATTATGGAGCAGATGATCATGGAACTCAAACAACGACACTGGCAACCTCCAGACACTTGATCCCATACAGTTTGGTTTTGTCAAGGGGAGGTCATGCCTGTTAAATTTGGTCGACTTCTTTGAGATAGTCACCAAGGCCATAGACAAGGGGAAGATGGTGCACACCACCTACCTTGACCTGGCCAAGGCCTTCAATACTATTCTCCACTCAGTATAATAGATAAACTCTCTCAACTAGGCATTGATCCATATGTTACCAGATGGTAGTAAACTGGCTCACTAATAGGCCAACACAAAGAGACTCTGCCTGACAAAGTTCACAGACAATTGCAAGTTGGGAGCCATTATTAACTCCCCAAGTGATGCTGACAACCTACAGAAAGGCCTCACTGAGACCAACAACTGGTGTCAGAATCATGGCCTTAAGCTCAATGCCAAAAATGTATAGTCATCTCCTTTGGGAAAAACCCAGTTCCCATGAATTACCAAATTGATGGTAGTCCACTACACACAGAAGGCGTTATGAGAGATCTGGGAACAAAGTTGACAGCAACCTCTCTTCTGACCACCACATTGCCACTGTGGTCAGAAAGTCCTTCTATGTTCCACATCTCATTACTAAGGGTTTTGCATCCAGGAAGAAAGAGGTCATTATCTCCCTATACTCTTCCCTCATTAGGCCAATCATGGAGTACAATGCCCCATTTGGCATGTACCTCACTAAACACCTGCAACAACTGGAGAAGCCACAAAAGTACCTCACAAAGAGGATCCTACACCTTAAACATTTGTCCTATATGGGCAGACTCAGAAAACTCCAACTATTCTTCGTCTCATATCACCTACTTAGAAGTGACCTCTGCATGACTTACAAAGCCATGTCTGACCCAGCTCTGTTAGAAATTCTACATCTAAAGAAATCCCAATCCCTCTGCACCACACACTCCAGAGACCTCAACCTCATTGCCACAATCAACAGAACATGCTGTTGGGATAGGTTCATAACCTAGAAACGTGTCCATGCTATGGAATAGACTTTCCATACATGTAAAGCAGAGCACCTCACTGGCCCTATCCAACAGAAATCTTGATGAGTGGATGGGAAATAAAAAATTCACCCCAGGGATCATTCCAGTGGCTTTACTCAACAGAGGCACTAGGAACTAAGGTCGGGTGGCATGATGCCAAGGTAATCCTATAAGCGAGGCTTGTAAAGGCTCCATGGTGATTAGCCTAGTACACACCTATGACTAGAACCCACCTAGTGAAAATAGGGGAAGCCACATCAAGTAGTCAACACGTAACAAGCGGTGTACCCCAGGGATCAGTCTTGGGGCCTCCGCTGTTTGGGATATACTTCTCAGCGGTGCAGGCCAAATCTAGTAGGCTATGGCTGACCAAGTTTGCAGATGACTGCAAGCTGAGTACTGTTATTAATTCCCCTAGTGATGTGGACATCCTCCAAGAGGGTCTCACCCAAACAAATGACTGGTGCCAGAAACATGGCCTTAAACTGAATGCCAAAAAATGCATCATCATCCCTTTTGGGGAGAATGATGTCCCCATAAATTATCACATTGATAATAAGGCACTAAGCAGCCATCAGTTGTGAGGGACTTGGAAACCCAGGTTGACAGCAAACTGACTTTTCACCACCATATTGCCTCCATTGTATGGGAAGCATTCTACATGGACCACCTCATTAGTAAGGGTATCTCATCCAGGGACAAGGTGGTCATAACATCCTGTATTCTTCGCTTATAAGACCAATTATTAAATATAATATCCCTTTCAGCATGTACCTCACAAAGCACATGCAGCAGCTGGAGAGACCGCAGAGATTCCTCACCAGGAGAATCCAGGGCTTCAAACATCTACCCTACACAGATAGGCTAAAAGCTCTGTCCCTCTACTCAGTCTCCTAGAGATTCCTCAGAGGTCACCTCTGTCTGGCATACATAGCAATCTTAGACCCTGCCCTGATAGGACTGCTGCATATCCACAAGTCAAGCTCCATTCGAGTAACCCACACGTGCGACCTCAACCTGGTCTGTGACATCAACAGGACTTGTTGCTGAGACAGATTTGTGTCCCAGACTCCCCTATTGTGGAATATACTCCCTGTCCACGTAAAGCAGAGTACCTCATTAACCCTTTTTAAGTGCAACCTGGATAACTGGATGGGGAACAGAAAATACATCCCTGGGATTCCACCTATGTCCCTGCTGGACAGTGGCATAGGGTGCTGACTTGTTGGAACATGGGCTAAATTCTTGGCTAGGTTGTAAGGGCCTCAGGGACAACAGCCTAGTAACTTCCTATGATATATTATATTAGAGGGAGAAAAAGGACTTAGCCAGGATCTCTAACAATTAAGGGAAGGAGCAATATAAACTGCTTTTTTAAGTTGGTCCTAAATGCGGAATGATCTCTCTCCTCTAAATTTCGAAAGACTTCAGCTGCAGTAAATTGAGCTTTGAAATCCCACTTTTATTATATTACAGAAAAAAAATCTTCCTCAGTTTATTCCTTTAATGGTTTGGTTCAAATAATCTTAGTATACTATACATAAAAAACAGCTAGATGTTTGTTTTAAAACAGCTAACCACCCTGAAGCATTAAAGGAACACTCAACTGTAAACATTCCAAAAATCAACAAAAAGTGAAACATAAATGTAAATGTTTAGGAAACATATACACATTCAAAAACATACACCAACGATTACAATGTTTCATAACCAGTTCATTAGTTAAATCTTGCAGATGTAACACACCATATTTAAACATTTAACTCTTCCAGCTTTAAGAATCCATCTGAAGCAGTCAAATGAAGCTCAGGATTCTGACAAATAATAAAATACTTAAACTTTGTATCATTATTAGACTTCTTAAAATGAACTGCTATTAGGCTAATTGCCACACTGTTTTAATGTCTCTTAGATATTCTTATATAGGCTCCCTTATGTAATTCCTGGTTTTGGCCAATATAACACTTACCACATTGACAAACAGTACCATGTATAACCACCTCCAGGTAACAACTCTTCTTCACATACATTTTGAAATACTGTCCATTAATAAAGAAGCATGCTGCAAGTGGATTGAACACGCTAAAATTGGCCCTAAGCATGAGTGCCCCTTCTGTGGAAGGTTGGGCGCCGGGCTGGTAACTCGACACCGCAAAAGCTCCACTGCCAATCATGAGCAGACAAGGTGATCCACTGTGGTGACCCCTAACCGGGAAAAGCCAAGAGACAGAATAAAGAAGCCCTGATGCTCATCTATATATGGACACAATGAACACTCCCTTACACTTATTTGTCATGTCCCTCACCCAAAAATATATTATACACTACATGACCAATGATGCTAGGGGAATTTCTGTGGGATAATTTAAGATTAGGTCAGAGAAAAATGTTAATCAGAATTAACACTATACTAATTTTGAATATGAGCATAACTGTCAACTATCCAGATTTTTGCCTCGTATATTTTAGCATGAGAAAAAGTACACATCTTCCCTTGAAACTCACATTTAGTGAAAATGCATCTGGCAGCCCATTAAAACATAAGAGACATGCTAGGATTCATACTCAAATAGCATATAGTGAAGCACTAAATCTCTACGTGAGGGGTGCATGAATTCAAATGATAAATGTATAACACATTTACTAACACCCTGGACAGCCCATTGGGCATGTTTCCTTTTCAGGAGTAGCCCAAGAATGCTGTCTAGTAAAGTAATTTGGCACAGTCACACAAAAGGCAAATGAAGGTTGATGGGAATCAATCTACGTACTACAGAAAACAGCTCTTTAACAGATCATAACCTTACTCTTCTGTACTAAGTGCTAGACAAACTTTTACAGCCAAAACACAATGCATTTTACACCTGTGTGCCTGCAAAAAAATGAGCTAAATTAAAACTGTATTCACAGTTAATATAACATTAAACTCATAAACTTCATGTATATTTTATTTGCAGCTAAATATTAAACACATTGTCAACATTAATCCAAAACAATGGAGCAACCACACAGTAAACTGAGCATAAAATCTTTGACACTAAAATTGGTAAGCGCTTTTGCTATAGAGCTTCATCAGACCATCAAAATGTAAATAAAAACAAGACTACTTAAATATACACAGCAGCCAATCAAAGCACATCACATTAACCAATCACTCCAGCTATAAAAAAAGAAACGTCACAGTATATGCATGCACGTATTTAACATAAAAATACTACAGCATCACTACATCTCTAACTAACTCTCAATATACACACACATATATATATATATATATATATATATATATATATATATATATACACACACACACACACACACACACACACACACATGACATTATAATAAACAATTACCAAAAAGCTGCTTACCAATCAATTAAATATATAAAAAGATTAGTAAAGGCTTAACAAACTTGTAGTCTTTTTGATTTAAGTAGCAGTTCTGGCGAGGCTCTTTTATTGAGCCCTCTGCTTCTATCTGCTCTAAGCCTTATTATCCATTTTACTTCCTTACTTTCTGTGTAATTTCTAAGATCTCCTCATGGATGCTTGGAGTAATAACTTCTATCACCCTGAACTTAAACTTATGTTCATTACCTAATAGAAGAATATGCCTAGACAGGGCATTATGATCCGATTTTATTTTATTATAAAGATGTTCTCTAATTCTATTTTTGAACTTAGTCTATCTTACTGACATAAAATGATCGACAGTACTCACACTCCGCTAGATAGACAACATGTGGGGTTGAACAGTTTAGCTCTAACCTTAAATTCAAAATACTGATTAGTGTCTGGATGCACAAACACATTACATTTCCCACATGGTAGTGTGGAAAATTCTCTTTAACTAAACTCTGCTGTATTACTTCTCAAATCGCATAGTAGTCTTTTCAGGTTCAATTTGGTTTTACAATAGAATTTAGGTACATCACCCACAATTTCATACAGCCTTGGATCCAGTGTTAGACTTCCCCATTTCCTCTTGAAAATTTCAAGAAGCTGACAATTGTCATAGGTATAAAACATTGAAACCTTAACTTCATTAGAAATTTTCTTTGTTTTTTCATCTGGTCTATTAATACCTATAAAAGAATAATAAGGGCATGCTCTATCTTTCGTAAGGTCATGTAAATCTATAAGACTCTCCTTAATTTCATACAACGGTTATCCTAAAAATCTTTGCTGTAAGTTACTAAGTTTAGTTTCAAAGCCTGGGTCAGAGACGTTTAATCTGGACACTCGCATATCTTGCCCTCTAACTACGTTTTTAAATATATACCGAGGATGCATGCTCCCTCTATGAAGCAGTGTATTTCTCTAACACTTCTTCCTATATACTCTGGTATTGACAAGACCATTTATCAAGCTCTCTATATATACATCCAAATAATCTATCTTATCGTATGAAAATGTCATAGTGAATTTCAAGTACTCTCTTAGCCTATTAAGTTCATCATAAAATACATTCAACTGTTTAGAGGTACCTGTCCATATTAGGAAGAGGTTGTCCACAAAATGATAAAAGACAACATATTGCCTATAATAACTAGTATGAAAAAAGAAATTCTCTTCCCATTGTGCCAAGAACATGTTGGCGTAGCTATTGGCACACAAATTGCCCATAGCTATGCCATCCTTTTGGAGATAGATCTTGTTATTAAACAAAAATACATTGCTTTCCAGGGCAGTTTCTAAAAATAAACAGATCAGATCTATATGTATACAGTCATATTCACTATGTTTACTTAAATAATCATGTATATATTGTACCCCTATTGCATTAGGTATAATCGTAAATAAAGATTGTACATCAAGGGTTACAAGAAGATAGGTAGCAACAACAGATAGATTACTGGTATAACTGTATAGATTGAGCAAAAACTGCTTAGTATCCCTTAGTACAAAAGCATTTCCAATAAGGACTGGCTGCAAATATTTTCTATATATAAAGGTAATGGCTCAGTGCAACACTCACCACCTGCCATTATTGGTCTCATTGGAAGATTAAAGCCATTCTTATGGATTTTAAGCAGTTCTTGTATGATGGGAATAAGAGGATGATCTACCTTCAAAAATGTATATACTTCAGTTGTTATTAAATTATTACTTAGAACATCAGATAACATGTGATATACTACTAATTAAACAATACACATCATTACTGTCCACTTCGGAGTAATACTATCATTCAACATATTTTCCATGGAACTAATATAATGTGTTGTATCCATCACAACGACAGGGCCACCCTTATCTGCTGCTCTAATTGTTATTGCAGTGTCATTCTGTAGTTGTTTTAATGCCTTATGCTCTTTCAATTTAAGAGTATACCTCATTTTATTATTACACATGGCCCTTTGATTGTCATAATATCTATACAAATCATCCTCCATAATTTTCAAAAATGCTTCAACAAGGGGATGTGCAATTGACATGCATAAGCTAGGTTTCTTAAAAAGATTAGTATCTACACCAGAGATATTACGAAATTCTAACTTAAGCATAACATTTCTACAAAATGATTTCAAATCTAACGTTGTTTCAGCTAATTCACTAGTCCTTGTAGAAATAAAGCTTCGGCCTTTATTCAAGACAGAAGTCTCTTCTGTAGATAAAACTTGACGAGATATATTCCACATTGTCAACATTAAGGAAACCAAGAATTGCATCCAAAGTTGTCGTCTTGTGTGATGATGCTCCTGTTAATTATGATCAGTTTCTTTCCTTCACACCATAGCTACTCTTGCTCATATATACTGGTTACTTTGCTCGCACTCCAGGGGACCAGTGAGGCATAAAGCCCTTATTTCAGGTTGCCCAACAGCACTGCCTGGTTAAGTGACATACTCATAAGTAAAAATCAGAGATTTTATGAGTAGACAAATAAAAGCAGACTACATTAAATCATTAAAAAAAAAAGTTATCCGAGCACATTTTGCAACAACATGAAACCCAAACTGTGGCTAAAGGAAAACTGTCTGCCAGGTGGCGTTGCGGATTAATGCTCTCTGCTCATGTAGTGAAGGTTCAGGGTTTGAATCTGAACAATTATCTTAACTGGGGCATTTTACATACACCCATCCACACATACACCGTTTCTCATCGTACACCACAAAATGCTCTGTTACTTAAAAACAACACCACAAAATGCTCTGTTACTTAAAAACAATCTCAATTATGCTACAAAATCTCTCTTGTGCAAGAACAAATGCAAAACCACTGTGCATGCCAGTGATTATTACTCAAGCTTTGTTCATCTGCAGATCATACCTGATTATAATTATAAATGCTGTTTGTTGCCTAATATGCCCACTCAGCTGTTCAATCCTAGTCATGGTGTAAAATTAAATTTCATGTGAGATATAGTGCGTGTCTTATGTTACTGGCTGTGACTGAAAGCATGTAGCACAAAGTTTTGTTGCAAGCAGTACAGAACATGCCGAGGCAAGGAATGTGTTTTTAATATTTAAAAAAAAAAAAAAAGGAGCAAAGCACACAGAAGCAAAGAAATGTTTTATAATGTTAAACAGAGTGTGGGGGGGGGGGGTAGCAAAGCATGCTGAGGCAAGGAATTTTAAATGTGTGAAACAAAGCAGGAAGCCTAGTGTTGGATCTTGCCCTGAGTAGGTGTAAATTGTTTGGAAGTCATTTGGTAGGCTTGACAGGAGGTCTAAAATGGTGGGAGGCACACCTTTCAACTGTAAAGATTTTCGCAGAATGTCCAGATTTTTGCCTCATATTTTTGGTGTGTCCCTCTTAAAATCTGTACTTTTCTGGCAAATAGCTGAGGATTGAAGTCATTAAACAATGACAAACATTTGCGTTTAAGACTCCACATCCTTCAGAAAATTCATGCTAATGCAAAACTTATTATTCAACTTTTTAAGTTTGTAAGGGCAATATTTAAAAATATGTCCTTAATTGTCCCACCATCATTTAGGCTTTCTCCAGATTTTTTGCTCTAAGAGGTTGAGAGGTATGGTGGGAGGGCAGAGACACAGAGGAGGCTGTATGTTTTGTAAAATGCTATGGAACTGGTGATATAGTATTACTAATTTGTTAATAAAGAGGGAGACACACAGAGCCATGTGTAGATCTTTGAGAGTCACATGCAGAAAATATACCTGCGCGAAAAATTTAATTGCTTAGAACTGGAAGAGATCCTGCTGTTAAACAGTGGCATAGACAGGTGACAACATTAGTATGGAAATTTAAGATGTAAAGCATAAAGGTAAGTATGTCATAGCCGTCACCCTCAAAGGTGCGTTTAAAATCTATGAATATTCCTAATCTAGTGTGGCCCTCTTCCAGAGTTGCGAATATTTGTTAGGTACATGTGCAGTGTGTGGTAGGTGTATTTCATCCCTTACTGAAACCATGCTATGGGTCCTACTATTATTGATATGTTCAAGGAACTGGTTACAAATCATTTTCTCAAAAAAAGATTTGCTAGACTGGCAAAGGACGGAGAAGAAGGATCATGACTGTTAAGTACTAACTGGAATACTGTGCTGACTTCAGACTTAAACCATTTGATCCAGTCAGTACTAAATAATGGGAAACTATTACAGAATTTTATGTGACAAAAGAATATGTACGGTGTCTGCCCCATCCAGAATTCCTGCATTAAGTAATACGCACAAATATCTTTTTATGTTCACCTATTGATTTTTCCTACTTTCATCAGATCTGATTCAGTCCTTTCATAATTTGTCAAATTTATCATCCATATTCAGAACATTTGGCTGTATTCTATGGTGTTATTAATATATTGACCAAATACAAATGTTTTAGTAGTAAACATTTTAATCATTGGTTTGATTCTAGTAAATTTAGTATATTTGTGACAAACTTAAACAATATTCATATGACAATAGATATTTTAAAATATTGTGTATTTTAAAATGTAATGCATTCAAGGCTGTAACTTATTTTATTTTTTTTTTTTGTTAACCTAGAAGGATGCTGGTCTGAAGACCTTTTTCAGCCATGACCTGGCCTCAGAAAGGACAAACAATACATAATTGCTCAGTTACAAATATAATGAAGACAACAAAAATAAAATACCACTGCACTGTAATGTGCGTGTGTATATATATATATATATATATATATATATATATATATATATATATATATATATATATATATATTATATATGGTTTCACTTCAGAATCTCATACTAATGAAATAACGAACTTTAGTAGCTTGAGACCGAAGTGTCAAAACGGCACTTGCACGAAAGTGCAGAATGCCGAATGCGGAAATGTCGCATCTGCGGTTGTGGAGGTGCGTACGTGATGTGGGATTCTCTGTGTTCGTGATATGTGGTCTGGTATGTGGATGTAGCTGGAGATTTAGGTAAGTGATGTTTTACTATGGGTTTTGGGTAGGGATTTGTAGTGTGTGTGTGTGCGTTTAGATTTTTGAGGTCTGGGTTAGGGTAGGTAGGTAAGATTGTGAGTGTGTAAGTGTTGAGATTGGTAGTATTTGTACGTATGTGATGTATGTTTGTTCAAGGGGAGTGTAGAATGTGTCGTGTTGTTTTTTGTGTGTTTGTGCATTTAGTGCAATCTCAGAGTTAGTATATATAAGTAGTCGGGGTGCAGTTTGGCGTGCACCCCTGCTTAATATGTAGGGTCTGTGCATGTGTTTGTTTTGTCGTATGTGTATGTCGTGTTGGTTTGTAGTGTAGGGAGAAAAGTGCATGTGTGCTTGCTTGTGTGTGGAGTGTGCATGTGGGCAGTCGCAATTTTGAATTTCGTGCTTCTGGGGTTTCGGGTTTTTAAGTTTTTAGCTTTACAGTCTTGAGATACTGAATTTTGATATTTTGTATTTCAGGATTGTAAAGTAAAACTATATATATATATATATATATATATATATATATATATATATATATATATATATATATATAAATATAAATACACACACACACACATATATATATATATATATATATATATATATATATATGGGTTCACTTTATAATCCCGAAATCCTGAAATATCAAATTTCAGAATCTCAAGATCATGAAGCCGAAACCATAAAATGCTGAAATCCCAGAAGCACGAATTTCAAAATCGTGACACCTACACTAACCATACACCACACACATACACACACCTTCCCCCCACAAACAAACACACAAACCTACACTACATACAAGCAGGGGGGCAAGCTGCACCCCCCACACCCCCCCTACTTAAATATACTAACTCCAAAGTCGCACTACACAAACACACGAAAACACTACCATGCAAGCTACATTCCCCTCACACAAACACAGTAACAAAACACACCGACACACACTAAAGCCTCAAACCAAAACCCTTAAACATAAATACTTACCTGAACTTCCAGCTATCCATTCACACAGCGCAACACCAGAAGTGCTAATTCAACATCTCCATACTTCGGGATTTTGAAATTCGCACTTCTGGGATTTTGGAGTTTTGACCTTTCGGCTTTATAATCACGGGATTCTGAAATTCGATATCTCAGAATTTCAGAATTATACAGTGCTCCTATATATACTTCACTTCACCGAAATCCCATTTCACTGAGACCAAATCACCTAAAGTTCACAACCCTGACGACTTCATTTCACTGAAATCTCATTTCACTGACCGCTTACAATGCTACATTTCACAAGACTAAATGGGAAACCATAGACAAACAAACTCACAAAACTAAAGCCTACCTCTTTCTACAACTTAAAAACTATTTATCCTCTTAACAGAAATCAGACAATATAAAAGCAAACTAAGTGGGGGGCATTGCCCCCCACACCCCCCTAACAATATATACTAATTCTAGGTCACACTACAGTGCGGATAAGGGCATATACCCTTTACTTGCCTCACAGTACTCTACACACTGCCACATCAAGTCTATAGCTTACAATTCAGTGAAATGAGATTCAGTGAAATGATTTTTCAGTAATTTGAACTTTAGGTGATTTGGTGTCAGTGAAATGGGATTTTGGTGAAGTGAAGTAGACCCATACATACACATATGTTGCCAGATGAATATTGGATTACAGAATGAACATCTTATACAAGCTGCTCAAGGCACAATTCTGTCAAAGCAGTAAAGAGGATTGCAAGGCAGAAATGTTAGCTATTATCAATGAAATGCTGATATGCTGTGTCTTTATGGAGTTTTTCTGAAAGAGCTGTTTTGAAATTTGTAGACTTTCTTTGCCCTTTACCTCAGGGAGAAGATTGTTCCAAACGGCAGGACCAAAACTTGAAAATGTTCTTTCACAAAAGCTATTTTAAAGTGAGGTCTGTGAAAGAAAATACGATAAGGTTGTGAATTTCTAAAGGAGTAGTTAAGTTCGATAATGAAAAGGAGCACTTCTAAAGGCTGCAGTATTAAGATATATGAAAAAAGCGCAGCCCTGTACACTTACCATAAATGTAGATGTTTGAGTGTATTCATTGTTGCACTCCTGACTTGTGGGATTTCCTGCTGTGATAGCCTTTGGCTGGCCTGACTGCCAGAGAAACTCTTTCCTCCTCCTAAGGCAGGCAGTTGCCCTGACGGTGGTATGCTTGGGTATATAGAGAGCCAACCTACATCATGAAATCAGTTTTTTTCTTGCCATCTATCAGCAGGAGCCCCAAGTGAGCAGTAGGGAACTGAGGAAGAGAACCCCCTCAGGAAGAAAGGCTTAGAGGGGTTCCCCCGGCTAAAAAAGAAACTATAAGTAGACTGCCTAGTAGGCTAAGGGGGAAGGAGGGGAGGGGGAGAAGACTGCAGCTGTGAATACACTTGAACATCTACATTTATGGTAAGTGTACACAACTGCACTATGTTCTTTGTGTTTCACTGTTGCAGTCTCGACTTGTGGGAAGATTCCCAAAGCTTAAATGAGTGTGGAAGGAGATTTGAAAGAGGAGAGGATGCCCTCCAGGATGGCAGTGGTAAATCCTGCTCTGAGCCTAGAAAAGGCTGCCAAGTGCTAATGTTTGGTGAAGGTACACACAGGTGACCAAGTGGCAAGTTTCCAGGATGTGCTTAGTAGAGACTCCTTTCAAGAAGGTAGCAGTAGACCTAGTGGAGTGCAACCTGACAGCCTCTGGTGATTTCTTGCCATGATGGCTATAACAGAGAGAGATGCAGTGAAAAATCTATTTTGACACTCTCTGTTTAGAAGCTGGCTTTCACTCAGAGCTAGGCACAAAGGTCACAAAAAGCAGGTCAGATTTTCTCAAGGCTCTTGTTTTTGAAGATAGTGGCAGAGCTACCTATGCACATCTAAGGAATGGAATATTCTTTCCCCTTTGTTTTGGGAGTTGGGAAAGAATGTAGGCAGGTGAAAGGCTTGATTCAGAGAAGTGTCAGTTGCCACCTTGGGCATGAAAGAAGGGTTAGTTCTGAGGGAAACCCTGTCTGGGTGGAAGATGAGGAATGGTTCCATCACCATGACAGCCTGCATTCCAGAGACCCTCCTGGCTGAGGTGACAGCCAGCAGAAGGGCAGTTTCCAAGTTAGAAACTTCAGGTGGGCAGAGGCCACAGGTTCAAAAGAAAGCAGAGAGAGTTTTTCAAGAACAAAGTTAAGATCCCATGGAGGGCTAGGTTGCTTCCTGGGTGGTCTGATGTGAAAGACCTTGCCCTAAGAAATTGTATTAACAGGGGACATGAGAAGACGGGAGGAAGAGCAGGTATATTGGCAGAAATGGCAGAGGCATGAATTTTAATGGAGTAGGAGGAAAGGCCTTTATCAACCAGACTAGCTAGGTAATCTAGAATGGTAGTAATCTGGACTGACTCAGGACTGTGGTGCTGCTGCTGGCACCAGATGTAAAATCATTTCCACTTAGCCGAGTATGATTTCCTAGTATTAGGCCTTCTGCATTTCTTAAAAATGTCCTGGACCTGTTTGCTTAGGTTAAGTTTGTTGCTGAATGTTGTGGGATTATCCAAGCTGAAAGGCTGAGCACCTGCAGGTTTGGATGCACCATCCTTCCTTTGTCCTGAGAGAGAAGGTCGACTGTGTGAGGCAGCAGCCATGGACTCTGGTTGGTTAGTTTAAGAAGCAGAGGATACCAGTGCCACCTGGGCCAGTCTGGGGCTATCAGTATTGCCTTTGGGCTCTCTGGCATTATCCTTAGAAGCACTTGAGGCAGTAGGGGTAAGGGAGGGAATGCAAAAATGAAGATAAGTCCAAGGGAAGGAGAAGGTGTCTGTTCCCCAGGCTAATATCTGTTTGAATCTTTTCAGTTGTGCATTTTCCTTGGTGGCAAAGAGGTCTATCTGTGGGACTCCCTATAGGTCATAGGATGATACTAGGCTATTGGCCCGGAGGCCCTTATAAGCCCAGCCAAGAATTTTGCACCTGTTTCCCCTGTCCAGCAGGGACATGGGTGAGATCCCAGGGGTGTATTTTCCGTTTCCCATCCAGTCGTTCAGGTTCCTCTTAAAGACGGCTAGGGAGGTACTCTGCTTGCCATGGAGAGGGAGTCTTCGGGACACAAATCTATCCCACTAACAAGTTCTATTAATGTTACAGAGCAGGTTGAGGCCTTGCATGCGGGTTGTGTGAGTGGAGTGTGACTTGCAGATATGCAGCAACTCCATCAAGGCTGGATCTGATATGGCCTTGTATGCCAGACACAGGTCACCTCTGAGCAGTCAGTTTGAGACTGAGTAGGAGGACAGGGCTATTGGATTATCAGTATAGTATAGGTATATGAGATACTGGATTTTCCTGGTCAGGAACCTATGTGGTCTCTCCAACTGCTGCATGTGCTTGGCAAGGTATATGCCAAAGGGGGCACTGTACTCTACTTGATAATGGGTCTGAAAAGGGAGGAGTACAGGGATGTTATGACCTCATTTTTCCTGGATGAAATACCCTTACTTATGAGGTAGGCCATAATGAAAGCCTTCCGTACAATGGAGGCAGGTGTGATGGTCAAAAGTCAGGTTGCTATCAACCTGGGTGCCCAAGTCCCTCAAAACTGACTGCATGCTTAGTACATTGTTATTAATGTGATAATTAGTGGGGACTTCACTTTCCTCAAAGGGGATAATGATGCATTTCTAGGCATTAAGTTTGAGGCCATGCTTCTGGCACCAGTCATTAATTTGGGTAAGACACTCTTGGAGGATGCTCACATCACTAGGGGAATTTAAGACAGCACCCAGCTTGCAGTCATCTGCAAACATGATCAGCCACAGACCACTAGTTTTGGCTTGCACCTCAGAAAAGTATATTGCAAACATTAGAGTCCCCAATTCTGATCCTTGGAGTACACTGGTTATTACAGGTCTACTACTAGAGGTGGCATCCCTTACTTTGACTAAGTGGGTTCTATCAGTGAGCCTGTTGGCTACCCATCTGGTAACATATGGGTTGATGCCTAGCTGAGAGAGTTTACCTATTATGCCCAAGTGGGGAATAGTGTTGAAGGCTTTGGCTAGGTCAAGGTAGGTGGCATCCATGGCACAAAGTCAACCAAGTTTAAAAGGCATGATCTCCCTTTGACAAAAGCAAACTGTGTAGGGTCAAGCATTTGGAGGTTGCCAATGTCCTTGTTTATAAGGTCTATGATAATGCATTCCATGATCTTACAGATCAGGCTAGTTAGCCTGATGGGCCTATAATTGCCTCGGTCAGTGGACACTCCACCATTGTGTAGAGGGATGACAGTGGCTGTCCTCCATTCAGCTGGGATGAAGCCGGTGGTCAAGCTTTGGTTGAATAGGGTGCCTAATGGAGCTCATGCCTGAGTTAATATAGAATGCAGCCAGGGATGTTGTCAAGTCCCATGGAGACTGTTTTTTGCCTTTGAGATGGCATTAAAGACCTGCTCCCTGGTGGTGAGGGGAGGGGGCAGGTGCTAGGGATGTCCTGGTTTACTGATTGGTGGACGTTTTCACTGACCCTATCACTGGGCAATGCTGAAAAAATTTTCTGGATGCAGATGACTTTCATGGGGGTCCATCAACTTTCTGTTGAGGTGATCTGCCAGACTATTTTGAACCCCTGGAAGGTATTGTGCCATGAGATGCAACCCCAGACAGTGAGCAGTTTCACAGACTTGAATCCCTAGGCAGCATAGAGGGTAAGAGTGGGTGCCCCCACCTGTTTATGTACCACATTACTGTGGTGTTGCCATTTTTCTTTGAAAGCTATCTGGCCTTTTTGCACTGCCATAAGCTCTTCCAGTTGATGAGCCTGTCTTTGAACTGAACCTCTCCTTCCCTTGGGATCAGAGGTGTTGAAAGTGCCCCCCCCCCCCCAGGCTCTCTCTGAGGCATCTGTGGTGAGAGATTGACCTTGGGGAGTTAATCTGAATGGAAGGTCCTGATTTTGGGCACAAGCTTGTACCCACCATGCAAACTCTTCTTTGAGGCAAGGGATCAACTGTATCCTGGTCTCTAGGGACAGAGTGTTTGGCATCATACATTTTTAGGTGCCACTGTAGTTTCCTCACATGCAGTCTGGCTGGGGAAACCATGAGGATGCAAGACGCCATGTATCCTAATGCTTGGAAAAACTCTAAGATGGATTGTTTCTGATAGATTCTTTGAAGGTAGTGGATCAGAAAGGAGATCTTGTCTGGAGGAAGGAAAGCTTTTTAAAGTGAGGATTCCGGGAGTGTCCCCAGGAACAGTGTTGGATTTCTGCAGATTTATTGTAAAGCCCAGGGAGGACAGGAGGTCTTGGATAAACTTCAAATCCTTGTAAAGCTTTGATAGATTTGTGGCATGTGTCAAGCAATCATCCAGGTAGGGGTATATCTGGACCCCTCTGGTCCTGCAGAAGGCAATTGCAGGGGCTAAGCACTTAGTGAAAACCCTTGGAGCAGAAGACAAGCCAAAGGGCAGTGCTGAAAATTGAGACTGACAGGAACCTGCTCTGAAGCAAATAAAGCTTCTGTGTGACTTGTGAACTGGAATGTGCAGGTAGGCATCCTTTAAATCCATAGACACTATAAAAGCCCATTGGTACCACCGCAGACAAAGAAGAGGGCTGCATAAGTGGATCCCCTTGTTCAACAATCACAAGCCTAGGAGGAGAGAAAGATGGGGACTGGTTGTCATTCAAGGGCCTAAGCTTGGGTCTCTTTATTTTCCTTATGCCTAGGCTGCTCAACCTTTGGATGACCAGCGGATGCCATGGGATGCCGATGAGAAGATTCAAGACTAAGAAATCTAGTTAAAATCTTGTCCCTACATCCGATCATCCTAGAGTTAAAGTGGGCCAAAAGCGGCAACTAGGGATGTCATGACCCAAGCTTAAGCAGGTGACACAACGTGAGTGGAAGTTTCTATGTGGGATTTGCTTACCACATCAGAGACAATTATTTATTTTATCTGACATGAGTTTAAAGCAAAAAAAGGAGTTCCCCAATGGAGTGCTCATCTTTCTACCAACTTCTCTCTAGTGCAGACAGACTGATGCACTGAAATACTCTTTTGGGCTCTGATGGCAGATGGACAGCTTGGTCCATAGCAAAGCAATCTTTTGAGAAATAAATTGTTCAAGAATGTAAAAGAGGGCTGTTCACCGACCACAGCAATAAACCTCTCATCGGCCAATAAAAACTGTCAATTCTTCCTAATTACCCTAAAGAACTGTTGAATGTTACTGCAATATGTAAAAAGAAATCTAGGTGGACCATTTGAATGTCCGTGTAAGTTATGTTGAACACTATGAGGTCCAGCTGAAAAATATGGTACCACTATACCATTTCTGTGATGAATTGTCTCAAAGTGCAAGGTAACAACACGTTCACGAGACTATCCCCTACTCAAAAAATTAACACTAAGGGTGTCCAAGGCTTCTCCAAAGATACCATCATCTGTGGAAAGTCTGGAGACCCTCAGAGACTGACCCTTAAACATATTTGAGAAAACATGAGGGGGAAGCATACTAGAATGATATAACATGGAGCATGGAGCATTTCTCCCCGGGCCTCCGCTGAAAACAGGATCTGTGGAACCTAGTCGGACTTTCCCGGTCAACAAATGTTAAATTATTAAAAAAAAAAACATCCCATTCCTCCAGCAGGGTTTCCTGTACATCCTGGTCTCCAGACCTCCAGTATTGTTCTTGTAAATAGTCACATCTAAAAAATTAATAGATGTCATTGAGAAACTCTGCGTAAAGCTAAGAAAACCAGATGTACTCTCTAAATAAGTAACATTGACAATTCATGCATACTACTTGCTCAAAGAAGAAAAACATCATCCACGAATCTAACATAGTGTTTAACAAGGCCACCAAAAGGGTTATTGTTATGAATTATGGTCATCCTCCCATTGCGCCAACAACAAATTGGCATAGCTGTTGGTGCAAGGAGTACCCATGGCAACTCCTAATCTCCTAATCATCGTAGGAAATGTTGACCTTCAAAAAGAAATACATTATTTCACTTTATTTTTGAATAATAAAGTGCAGATCACTGTAATCATGCCATACATATAACCAGTATAATGAGTTAAGAACATTCTAAAACAATTCATGTTTGCCAACAATTAATAAAATTCATAAGACCTTACATCCTATTACTCCTAGACAGAAAATCCTTGCTAGGATCCAAGACTCAGTCTTGTTCATTACTAGGTGTTGTCCTAGGTAATGATTGTACGCTAGCCTCATTACTAGGATTGGGACTATTTTAGTCACTAACAGTGGATGCACTGCTTCTTATATGCCCCTTAGTTACTCTGCACAATTTATTTTATTTATTTTACATTTGTTGACCGGGATAGTTCGACTGGATATATGTCCATTTTCAGCAGAAGCCTGGGGAGAAAAGCTCCAGGATAATAATACACACTGAACAATAAATCAATTTATACCTAAAACATGGGTTAGAAATGGCAACATTTTTCTGAAACTTCTCCCCTACAACTCCAATTATATTTCCCTTGCTCTGCTCCAAGTGTCAGGCTCTACTGTACCCTTTTAAGCTTTAACTGCCTTACCTGGAGTTTCTTCAGGGTCAGTTTATTGCAACTACTGGGGTCCTGGTGTTTAATGCCTCCTAGAAAAAATCTCATGCCCATATATTTTGGAATCTGCTGCTATGTCTACTTTATTCATTTTTCTAGGTCTTTCCCTTTATGAACTTGATTCATAGACCCCTCCTTCTTCTATATAGTGTTCCAGTAGTTTGGTTCAATAGGAAGATCATTGGGGCTCTGCCAATCTTTTTATGTCTCTTGGTATTCACTACCCACTTCAGTTTCATTCCTTGTGCTGATCACTCTTTGCTAAGGATTTGTCTTCATTTTACTTTTTCATTATTTACCAGTACAAAATTAATCTGAACCTTTCCATATTTAAGGCTCCTGCATTTAATTGAAATGAACCAATTCAGAATTCTGACCAGGTACCGCTTTTCCTTTTTGAGTACATTAATAGTAATTTGTTTCTACCTCAACAGTTACCTGCTACTTAAAACTGTCCATTTCTTCAGCATCCTGCTTTAGATAGACAAAAAGTGCAGAAATCTGATCAGGCTGTGCATTATCTATATACTTCCTAACTTCATTCCTTTAAAATACATCCTTTTAGTGAGTTAGTCCTTTTCTGTTCTGTGGGTCATTTTTAATTCCTGCTCTATAACACTAAGACTACAGTGACACTTCTACTATTTGGTTTGTAACATTTTTGGGTTTCAATATTTCACTCTGACTAGCCCTTCCTTCTAATATTTCAGTTCTTGCAACCCTCTCTGGCATAGGTATATGTTGGCATCTCTCTCGAAATGGTTCTCAGGTTAGGCAGAGGTGCATCTGTTGGCTTATTCATTTGCTGACCTGCCCCTCTCCACGCTGATAAGGTGGTCTGATAAAAGAATTACTATCTTATCAGTGCCACTCAAATTTTTAAACTGTGGAAAATCTTTCCATATTACGATATGAGCTAATTTGGGGATTGCAACAAAAAATGAGCCACCTTTCCAAACAAATGTGTATTTCTACTTGAGTAATGTTAAAAATGTAACCATACTGCATGAGTCTAATATGTCCCTTCTGCAGTTGTCTGTCAATTAAAATATTTCACAATTAATTTTGCAATAACGGAAGACTGTCTCATTTATTGTGGCTGACAGTTTATCATGTTCTATAAGCTCAACATAATAATTAGCATATTTTTCACTGGTTACAGTTTTTCATTGTATTATTACTAGTATAAAATCTAGCTGGGTAACCACTTTTTCCACATTTAAATAGAGAATGTCTGCAGCTGATTTTTTTTAATAGAATTTGGCAAAGGATTTACCATAAGTTTAGAATGTTCAGTTTTAAACAGTTTTATTGCATAATAATCTCTTTACTAGTAAAAACAAATTTTCAGCATCCAAAGTGTTGATTTAAAACACCCATTTTTTTAAAGTATCTGACAAAATTTTTAAATGCGTCTGTCAACATTTCTATTTTATTCTTTGCACACTCACCCTCAGGATCTTTTTGTAGTTTAAGTAATTGCTTTACATCACATAAATGAGATCCTGCCATTTTTTAGGAGAAAATATCCTGCGTATTGAATCTTTTGAAGAGTAACATAAGTTTATCGATACTAGAAGAATGAGCCATGAGATGTAAGATTGTGCTGGGTCAGTCTACAAAGCTTCACTTTAACTCACTGAGACATAACTCATCAAAGACGAAGCCCATCACAATAATGCTTTTTTTTTTTTTTTTTTTTTTTTTTTTTAATAGAAAGGCGTTTTGTCCTGGAAGTTATGGTGAGCTGTGCTTCAGCAACCACCCCACCAACTTGTACAGTGGACATAAAAAGTTAACACACTGCTGTTAAAATGCTAGGTTTTTGTGATATAAAAAAATTAGACCACAATAAATCATTTCAAAATGTGACCTATAACCTGTTCAATTCAATTGAAAAAAAAATCTGTTGGAGGAAAAATATAAAAAATAAAAAACATACAATACCCTGGTTGCATTAAGTGTGCACACCCTTAAACTAATACTTTGTTAAAGCACCTTTCAATTTAATTACAGCATTCAGTCTTCTTGGGTAGGAGTCTATCAGCATGGCACATCTTGACTTGGCAATATTTGCCCACTCTTCCTTACAAAAGCACTACAAAAATCTGTCAGATTGTGAGGGCATCTCTTGTGCACAGCCCTCTTCAGGTCACCCTACAGATTTTCTATTGGATTTAGGTCTGGGCTCTGGCTGGGCCATTCCAAAACTTTAATTTTCTTCTGGTGAAGCCATTCTTTTGTTGATCTGGATGCATGCTTGGGTTCATTATTGTGTTGAAAGGTGAAATTCCTCTTCATCTTCAGCTTTCTAGCAGACACCTGAAGGTTTTGGGCCAAAAGTGACTGGTATTTGGAACTGTTCATAATTCCCTCCACCTTGACTAAAGCCCCAGTTCCAGCTGAAGAAAAGCAACCCAAAAGCATGATACTGCCACCACCATGCTTCACTGTGGGGACGGTATTCTTTTGGTGATGTGAAGTGTTGTTTTTGCACCAAACGTACCTTTTGGAATTGTGGCCATAAAGTTCAATCTTGGTCTCATCAAAGCATAACACATTTTCCCACATGCTTTTGGGAGACTTGATGTATTGTTTTGCATATTTTAGCCAGGCCTGGATGTTTTTCTGTGTAAGAAAAGGCTTCCATCTTGCAACCCTACCCCATAGCCCAGACATACGGAGAATACGGGAGATTATTGTCACATGTAGTACACAACCAGTACTTGCAGAAATTCCTGCAGCTCCTTCAGTGTTGCTGCAGGCCTCTTGGCAGCCTCTCTAACCAGTTTTTGTCTTGCAGTTTTAGAGTGACTTCCAGTTCTTTGCAACGTCACTGTTGTCCCATATTTTCTCCACTTTTTGATGACTGTCTTCACTGTGTTCCATGGTATATCCAATGCTGTGGAAATTTTTTTGTACCCTTCTCCTGACTGATATGTTTCATCAATGAGATCCGTTTTATGCTTTGTAAGCTCTCTGCGAACCATGGCTTTTCATGTAGCACGCAACTGAGTAAATGTCAGGAAAATCCTACTAGGATAGCTGAACTTTATTTGGGGTTAATCAGTCAGTCTCTTATTAGTTTAAGGGTATGCATACTTATGCAACCAGCTTATTGTATATTTTTTATATTTTTTCCCCTAATAGATTTGTTTGTTTTTCAATTGAATTGTACAGGTTATAAGTCACATTAAAGGTGGAAAAAGTTTTGAAATTATTTATTGTGGTCTCATTTTTTATATCACAAAAACCTGGCATTTTAACAGGGGTGTGTAAACTTTTTATATCCACTGTATAACCAGGTTAACAGGTTACACTGCATAGGGGAAAAATGGAAAAACAGACTATATAAATCTCATCAGTCTAATCAGTTTCACAGCTTTCATTCTCTTAAAGGGCTAAGGTGGAACACGGAGCGTAACAATGTGTAACCAACAGCCAAAATGAGGAAGACCCTATTTTCGCATTGTACAATTTCCATGGCCCCTTGCTGAAGTTCAAACAAAAGCATGAAGTTCAAGCAGATAGCCAAAAACTAACACTGTACATTTCTAAAATTCTATAAAAATACAACTTGTAATTTAAATCAATACTCTACAAAACCATAAATAACCAAATACAAAACAGCACTAATATACAATATCACATTAAAATTAAATCTACTAATGCACAGAATCAAGATAAAACTGCCCATTGATACAATTTCCTACAATATTACATTGCTCTAAATGTTTGCTAAACACTATCCTGCTATAAATTACTTCCTTCTGGCATTAATGACTTTATATGTATGATTACTAACCCACTGCAATCCTCACTAATTAACCCAGGAAAAGTTTACTTTTCTGAGTAGACCTCCTTCGCAAAAATAAAACAAAAACAAAAAATAAATGAATAGCAGCAACAATAAAAAATAAAAAAAATAAGCCTCTTCCTAATCCTAAACTTGATGAACTGAGCCAAAATAATTCAGGAACTTACCTCTGTACAGGTATGTCAAGCAGCTCCATCAGAAGCCACACTGGGCTGCAGAAGAAAAACTAACAGCAAGGTAGGCAGCTCTAAACTCCAGTAACTGTGGCACAAAACAAAAGGAAGGCAGGCAAACCTCACAAAAACTCTGAACCAGCCCAGAAGGACCACCATCCCGATGACCTAACTAAGTGAACCTCACATCTTAAGGTTATGATGCAATTAGGATCTTTCTGTGAGTTGAGCAAAGGTTTGGACTGGTAACACTCTGCAATGCACACTCCTACAGGCTGCAACTTGCCCGCATCTTTTCTCCTAGTCCTTCAATCCAAATCTCCTTCTCCAGTATATTTTTCCACTCCTCCTCACTCCTTCACTAAAAACACTTGCAGCAGCTTTAGAAGGAAAACTCGAAAACTTCACCAGGAAAGGAAGTGTATTCATTAAATAATTGAAAAAAATCAGTGTTCTGCGATACCCATTTTTCAGCATATCGGAATGGAGCAAAAACCCTTGTGAGGTTACGATTGGCTGTGTTGTTAGGAGAAAAACCTGTAGTGACTGGCCATTTTCTTTCTCACCTCATTGGTTTGCTTTGTCTAGAAAATTCATTCTTGTTTGGCTCTACTTGTGATATATGAGCCAATCAGAAAATGCAAAACAGAACCACTACTGTTCAATGCAGAACAGTTTAAAAGCACCTCACAGGGCCTTTAAATGTGGAGCACTTCTCATAATCCGGATCATTTGGCTGCTTAGGTCAGTTTATGTCACAAGGATCCATAAAGTTTCCAGTGTACTATATAGTTTTTGGAGAATTTTGATATGAGTTTAGAAAATGGAAAATTGATAGGATGATGATAATTGGCTACAGGTTTAATGTGGTGGCTTGGCCAGATCTGTACAAACTGTTTGGAAAAATGAAGTCTGATACTGTTTGCAGGAAGGAGATAGCTCAGGGTAAAAAGTGGCATCTGGGTAAATAAAGGCAGGAGAAGACAGCTGAAAGAAATTCAATTTCCCATGAACTAACAGTAAGCACATCTGCATGATGATCTTATCACTAAGAAATGGGGGGACACTGACATTCATATATGGGAAAGGTGTTTATCAATGCAGATCAGAAGGGTGTGATTCACTGAAAAATGGAGCGTAAGGACAAATACTAGCAAATGGATAAGGAAATATGTAGCTGCAGTAAACCAACAGTTCATGCAAGTAAGGCCAGATGTATGGTAAAAAGACCAGTAAATATACACCATCAGAACAGCCAGCACTCCTGACACTATGGTATTCTCTCTAGAGAAATATTTTGTCAGTTGACAGTACAATATCTGTATCTTTTACCTAAAATTCATAAATGTCCACCTGGTAGGCCCATTGTTTCTGGTAAAGGGTCTTTGACAGAACCATTATCTGAATTCCTTGCGTATTATTTAAAACCTTTGTTGAAAATGGTATGATCTAGGATTCAAGATGCTACTGAGTTTTTGAACATTACTGAGCATGTGAAATTAGATCATGGTTGGTTATTGTGCATACTGGATGTGAAAGCTCTGTATACCAACATTTCTCACTGGGCAGGTTTGTTGGCCTTAGAATATTGGTTGAATAGGGCCTTAATTTATAGCTTGGGTTTCAAAACATTTTTATTATGTTTGGCTGAACATGTTGTAATAAAACTTGTGTTACATTTCAGAGAGGAATGTTATTTACAACTTAGGGGTACAGCTATGGGTGCATCATTTGCACCCATTTATGCTGACCTCCTTTATGGGTTTTATTGAAGAAGAGATCATGTATGACAAGCCCCATGATATTTATTTAGAATCTGGACATATGGAGATGTTATTTGGATGATTGTTGGTTGGTATGGAGGTCTGATGTCACATATTTGTTGGCGTTTGTGGAATACCTTAATGATAATAAATGGGGTATCCAATTCAGTATACATGACCCCAGAAAAGATTGCATTACTGGATGTCCTAGTTATTGTGGAGGAAGATGGGACTTTGAGTAGTTGCATCTTTAGGACGTTTTCCCAGGTAAATACTCTTTTGCAAGTGAGTAGTCATCACCCCCCCCACATTTATTTATTTTTATTTATTTATTGACATTTGTTAACCAGGTTTGTCCAGTTGGGCTTGTGGCCCGTTTTCAGTGGAGACCTGAAGAGAAAAGCCTCCATAAAAGCACAGTTAATACAGATAGTTCCAAGAAAAGTTAGATAACAATTGAAAATAATACTACAGACATTGAAAACACAGTGTACAATAAGCAAACGCATGTAAAATGCACCAATCTTATTTTTACAGAGTAGCAAAATACATTTACATATTTACAAGAAAGAGTGTGAATTATAGAGTCAAACTAAGTGCCCACAATAGAGGGATAGTTATTTGTGTGGGGCGCTGCTAACAAGGTACACAAGAGGGCAGTTTAGGAAGGAGTTAAGCAGATGAAGTTTGAGTTTTTCCTTAAAGTGGGATGGATGAATGGTGGAGCATATGTCTCTGGGAAGTTTGTTCCAAGCTTGGGCAATGGATTATTTGTAAGAGAGTTTACCTACATTTTTTGGGGGGTTGGTAGATGTGTACTAGGTCCTGATTAGAAGGGTCAAGACTTTGGATGAATGGCTTAATCACTATAAGAAAGGTGAATTAGCTAAACAATCTTTGAGACAGTTGACATTGAGGGGCACAGTAGTGAAAGGATGCCATCCCTGTGGTTATTGTAGTTTTTATAAATATGTTCCTAAGGCTGTATGCTTTTCATCTTCTAACACATCAAAGGTGTATCAAATTAATATTTTGGGAAATTGTGGAACAGAGTGCGTCATATATCTGGCCACATGCAGTTGTTCAGCATTTTATGTTAGACAAACTTCACACTCATCAAAACTCAGGATTTCGGAACATCGTAGTGACATTAGATGTGCCAGAGGATCTAGTGTTTTATACAAAACATACCTTACAGCATAAAACTGCAATGTTTCATTTTGTTATTATTGATAAGACTGTGTTAAACAAGGATAACAAAAGGAGGCTGGCACACTGTTAAAGAGAAAGGTTGGATTATTATGCTGGGAGCTTTGTTTCCTCCTGGACTTGATAAGAATTTGTAAGAGACCAGTCATTTGTAAGGGGTGTGTATTTAAGTTTTGTAACATTATTTGCTGGTAATGAAGCACTCATGAAGGATAATTAAGCTGAAACTGGTATGCTGTTATGGCAAAATAATGTTAAGTTTACTTAGTAAGGAATTATGTTATTAGCTAGATATTCACCATAGTGCGAGGAGTGCTGGCTGTTATACTGAGATAGGTAGCTGCCTCAGAGAAAAAGAAGGAATGGCTAAGGAAACATGGCAGGTTATACTGAATAACAGGGTTGTAGCAATACTGGAAACCATGGGGTAGGTTGGAATGAAAGCATTATTAAGTGACTAATGTATAAAGCAGGAGACACAAAGAAAAAGAAGGTAGGATGACAATGTGGCAGCAGAAACTGTGAAAAAGTTTGAGGGTGATAATCCAGGATTGTTAGAGGTATGAAGAAGAGCTGGGTTACTTTAAAGGGGCTGACTCCATCTTAAGTTAAGAGGCAATGACTAGCCAGGTAAAAAATGAGACTGGAACGAGGTTTGATTTCAAGTAGACACTAGGAAAGACATGAAGTAAATTCCTGTAATGTAAAGATTTCAAGCTCTTAAGGTAAAAACAGAGCTTAAGGATAATAATGACAGAAGACGTGACACAAGCCTTTTTTATGAGGAGGTGCAGGAATATGAAATGATGTCTTACTGCGGTTGCACTGATACTACTGTTGCTGTTTTACAACACCTCATGTAACTTCTTAAAGCTGAAAGTCCAGTCTTTGTGGTGCCAGTGTTAATTCCTTTCTACAGCCAGCAGGTTAGAACAAGTTTTGTTCAGGACCACTGGTGCTTTATTAATGTTGGAACTTGTTACTTAGTGAAGACAAACAGCAAAATGATGGTTTGTTCTTCTCACTAAGCAGCGGTCACTGATTTAGAGTAAATTTATTTGAGCCTGAAATTTGGTTAGTCAAGTTGTATGCAGTTTCATTCTTTGAGTACTTCATTCTTTTATGGGCTGTGAGAGGTGGATTTCAATAAAGTAAGACATACTGTTATATGAGGAAACTATTTAACTTCAGAAAATTTCATTTGGTCTGCTGTTTTATAAGGTATAAAACACACAGACTGCACACAGTAAAGATAAGCTATTAACAGATGTCTATCGATCATATTTATGAAATTTGGAATAGGGAACACAAAACATGTAAAAGCCTTCAATAATTTTAGTAGCAGCAAAATTTAGTATCTAAAATGAGGGTAAGTGTTTAGATTGTGCAACATGAATTTTTGGAAAGAAGCATAAGATATACTTTTAATTTTTATAAGTTGATAATGCCATGGAGTGAGATCGGTGCTTCATTCTATGCAATGATAATGGATAGTTTGTTACCTATATATGTTAGAATTCTCTATTTGCTACGGCTTCTGTGGAATCTTTATAATCAGTAGCATTCTACAGTTTTGAATCGCCTCTAGCATGAAGATATCATTTAGATGAAAAACTTACTAGTTTGTGTTGTGCGCATTGTTTGCAGAGCAAGCTTTCAAGCTGTTATGCTAGAAACAAATTTATCCCATGATACAGACAAATTGAGAGCTGTAGAGTCCTGCACAGAAAAGACATTAGACAGTTTTTCCCCAGCAGCCATGTACTAGATTCAGTGCCATAATAAATGTAGCACAGTTTCTGCATTTTTATAGATGGTCCCTGTTGACTGAGAAACTGTAAATTAAGTGTTGTATTGTGATATAGCATAGTAACGGTAGCTGTAAAGGATGCAGCACCATCTGGTACAGATGACAAACTGAGATTTTTGCCTATTGGAAGGGCAGGATACGCATACCTATTCAAAAGAAAGTTAAAGGTCAGAGACCTACATCTGATAAATTAAGCTGAAAAAAGAGGAGTTAGACACTTATTTATTCAAGTTTGCCAGGTGTGAGAAAACTGTAGTCAGAAGACAATGCTGACAAGTGAATTTGAAGCATCTACCCATAATGCTTCTCTCAAGAGGATGGACAAGGTTGAAATTTAGGAGTAGGAAGGAAGTAGTATACTGTGCTGGGAGTACTAGGTTATAAATGAGGATACTACACTGCAAATGGGGGTACTACACTGTAAATGGTCTTTAAGCTCCCCTTCTGCAGCTTTTTCATGATGGGTGACAATTACACTACAGAAAAACAAATTTGTTTATTTGCAATATTCCTTATACCTTTCTTTTCTTAAATTTAGGAACTTCATAGGATCATAGAAGGTTACTAGGCTAATGGACCCAGGGCCCTTAAAAGCCTAGCCAAGTTCAAATTGTGTTCCCAAGGGTGTCTGGTTCAAGCAGACACTAAAATCAGCACCTACTGCCCCTGTCCAAGAGGGAATCAGGTGGAATCCCCACGGTGAATTCCGGGTTACCCATCCAATCATCCAAATTACACTTAAATAATGCCAATGAGGGGCTTTGTTTAACATGAATAGGAAACTTGTTCCAATGGTGGGGCAACCTGTGTGAGACAAATCTGTCTTTCCAGCAAATTCTGTTGATGTCACATACCAAGTTAAGGTCCTTTGAGCGAGTGACCTGTGTTTCATTTGACTTGCGAATGTGCATCATTTCCATTAAAGCTGGGTTAGAGATTGCTCTATGTGCAAGCCACAGGTTGCCTCTGAAAAGTGTGTATGACAGAGAGTAAAGTGACAATGATTTCAATCTGTCCGCGTAAGTCAGATCTTGAAGACCCTGAATTTTCTTTGTAAGGAACCATTGTAGTCGCTCCAATTGCTGCAGGTGTTTGGAAAAGAACATACCAAAGGGAGCACTGTATTCTATTATTGGCCTGAGGAAGGAAGAGTACAGTAGGGTTATAACCTTTGTTTTTCTGCAGGCAATGCCCTGACTTATGAGATGAGCAATATAAAATGCCCTTTTTACCACTGTGGAGATGTGGTGATTAAAGATAAGGCTGCTGTCGACCTGTGTCCCCAGATTTCTCACCACTGACTGTGTGCTTAGGGTATTGCTATTGTGGTAAAATTGCAGGAACATCATCCTTGCTGAAGGGGATGATAATGCATTTTTTTGCATTAAGTTTAAGACCATGGCTTTGGCACCAGTCATTACTCTGTGTAAGACTTTCTTGCAGGATGTTGACATCATTATTGTTTTGAATCATCACTCACAGTTTTTAGTCATCAGCAAAGTTTCTCAGCCACAGTCCTTTAGTTTTAGCCTGTATTTCAGAGAAGTAGATTCCAAACAGTAGGGGTCCCAGAACTGATCCCTGTGTAACAACATTGGTTATGGGTCTGCTGGAGGAGGTGGAGTTCCCTATTTTGACCATATGACCTCCATCAGTGAGCCAGTTTGTAGCCCACCTGATAATATATGGGTTGATATCCAGCTGGGTGAGTTGATTAAGGATGGCTGAGTGTGAGATTGTGTCAAAGGCTTTGGCCAAGTCTAGGTAGGCCATATGCACAGATCTGCCCTTGTCTAGGGCTTTGGTGGCTGTCTCACAGAAGTCCACCAAGTTTAACAGGCATGATCTCCCCTTACAAAGCCAAATTGGGTGGGGTTGAATTCTTGGAGATTTCCTATATCCTTATTAAGTTCCATACTGATTCATTCCTTGGCATAGCAGATAAGGCTGGTCAGGCTAATGGGTCTAAGTTCTCAGAGTCTGTGGATGAACCCTCTTCATGCAAAGGGATGACAGTAGCGGTTTTCCATTCCGCTGGGACAAAACCAGTGCTTAGGCCATGACTGAAAAGCATGCTCAATGATGACGCAAATTTTAACCCATGTAGAACACAGCCCAGGATGTTGTCTGGTTCCACAGAGGCTGTGTTATCAGCCTTAGAGAGGGCATTTAAGAGTTACTCTTCGGAGATACCAGGTGGGGGGACAGGTGTTAGGGAATGCTTTGGGGTATATATCATAGGGACAGGGGAGTGAAGTTTTCACTGAACCCGTCAGCCAGCAGGTTTGCTATATTCACAGGTTCTGTATATTCAGTACCATTAACTTTGAGTTCAGTGCAAATTTGGGCCTTACCTTTGAGGTTACGGATGTAAATAAAGAATGCATTGTTGTTATCCTTATTTAGGATAATTAATTTGGATTTGCAGTTATCTTTGGAGGACTTCACTAGGAGTCTTATTTGTTTAAGTTGAGGAGAGAGTTTTACCAGTTTTGAGTCCGTTCCTTCCTACTCTTAGACAGCAATTTCTTTCTCCTATTGTATAACCTGCTAATGGCAGTTGGCCACCAGGCAGATTTGATTTTCCTTAAGATCCTGTTTTGGTTCTATCAGGTATGGCAGAGGCAATACAACTGTACAGGTGCTTGTATAAAGCACTGGTATATAACTCAGCATAGCTGTCTGTTCCATCAGTGGGGGGAGGGGCTATGAAGCTATTTATGCTGTCATGTAAGAGGTTGTAATTGGCTTTAGAGATTTTTTTTTTAGTACAGTTGTTGCTAAAGGGGAAGTCTTGTGTTATAGATAGTTACTTCTAACAAGACTGATTTGTGGTCAGATTTCACCAGGGAAGGCCACACACTGGGGGTGGTGCAGCAGTCCCCCATGTTGGTGAGCACCAGATCTAGAATGTCTGAGCCCCTTGTGGGTGTTCCAACCAGCTGGTCCAGGGCATTGGAGTTAATGAACTCCAGAAACCTTTGGTCAAGTGAGCTAGAACATGTATAATTTATCCAATCAATAGATGGGTAATTAAAGTCACCCAAAACCAGAGTGTTTTGTTGCATCTTGACTGACTTAAGTAGATCCAAGTAGGTTGAGTGGATGTCCTGATTCATGGAGGGGATACTATAGCTGGCAATGACCAGAAGAGGGGTCTTACCTACAGTCAATTGCACCTTAAGTAATTGAAGTGAATCATGCTGTTTAACCAATCTAGATTTGTATTTTAATGAATATTGCTACACTACCTCCTTTAACTCTCATGCCTTCAGTTTGTGGTCTGAACATGTGGAAGGAAATGTAACCTGGTACAGCTGGGGTGCTCTCTGCAGCCTTATGCCGGTCAGAGTGACTGTACAAATGGCAGTATCTTCCAAGGTGAGGACTACTTCCAGGGAGTGCAGTTTCTGGTTTAAACTCCTAGTGTTTAGTAGCAGAACCTTGAGGTTTTAGAGGGTATTTTCACATCACGAGTTTTGTTCCTGTGACATTTCCTAAAAAAGGCACTATGTGGTGGCAAAAGCCTTAGCCAGTAACTGAAATTCCAGGGATGACAGATGAACACCATATCTGGCTAAGTATCGAGGTCTGTAGACCATGTAATCACAGGCTGACAGATACTGGATCCCCTTTGAATGACACCAGAAACAAAGTCAATTGCTGAAGTCAATAACTTTTTGTTTGTATTGAGGTATCATCCTAGGCAAAGGTAAAATGCTGCTTAAGGCTAAAGACATACCTGCCTGAGACACCATCAGAGAGCTCAGTCATGTCACTCTTCATATAATCCAGTGGGGGTACGCCTCAAGTCATTCACACCAACATGGACTATGACGGAGTCATAACAGTACCTGTTGTTGTGATTCTCTAGTGCATGTTTGATGTGGTGGATCCTGACACCTGACAGACAGCGGTCAGTGACTTTTTCCTTATCCAACCTGGTGAGAGGGACATCTGTGTGTCTTGCAATCGAGTCGCTTATGACTAAGATGTTTGATTTTGTGTTATGCCTTAAGAGCTTGACTGCTAAGATACTGGTGTGTGATATATTATGTGTGCTATTTTCTGCAGAGGATGTATTATGTGAATAGTGCTTGCGTTTGTTTTTGGGAGGTCTCTGATGATAGGTAAGCTTTTAGTAAGGATCTCTCCATATGTAGGTTTATGTGTTGTTGGTTTGGTGGGTGCAAGAGGTGAAGTGTGCATGCTAACAACCTTAGTATCAGATGAACTGACTAGTGAACAAGAGAGTCTGCATTTTAGGTTCTTGATATAGATGCATCTCTCACATAATATAATTTGTGTGACCAGAAAAGAAGGTTGTCAGTGTACATGAGGCAATCGCTACATTGTCTTAGGATGCCCATGTCACCCAGGCTGGTTGAAGAAACTGTGGGAAATTGTCCATCCATAATGCTAGTTACATTGATGTGGTCAGAAAACAGGGAGAGGACAGGAAGGACCAGGTAAAGTAGAGGGCAAGAGAAGTGGACAAAAAATGCAAACTGCTAGTTGGTAGGATCTGTGTTGGTACCTCAGGTGCTTCAAGAATGCATCACCTGTCAGTGAGGGACAATCAAGAGAACTCACCGATGGAGCACCAGCAGAGTTCTAAGGGAAAATGTGCAGGCAGAAGTGCTTGCATCTGAAACCAAAAATGGTGCCCATGCTGCTCTGCAGTGCGCGATGTGCAAACAAGACAAAACCCACGCAAATGCGGTGCTTATGTAGCAAACGAGAGCAAACTGATTTAAACAAATTAATCAATAGAAAAAGGTCATGTCAACAAGATTAAGTGCACTTTGTAAGGCAGATATTATTCTTGGGAAAAAAGTATTCCAAATTCCTTCAATTTTAATTGCTGAAACAGTCTGGATCCAGTCTGAGTCTTTTCATCATAAATATTCAGAAAGTGACCAGGCATTTTAGTATGTCTGTTATTAATCTGCAGCGCTGTGGCCTTTGTCAGGTACATAAGCCTGGCTGGTTAAAAGAAGACATTGGTTGAGCAACCAGTTTGATAGAAGCAATATAGTACCCATCGTGGTTGTAAGACTATGGATGAATTCTTTATTTCTTTACTTGTATTGCAATGTTAATGGGAGTTCACCCAGATAGTTTCTCATGGTTCAATTCCTTCATGTCTTTCAGGTTTCTAACACCATGATGGGAATGGACCCTATTACTAACTCAAAGTATGATTAAAGTTCATGAAATCAGTATTGCTTCAATCTTTGATGTCAGACAAAAATACTCTTTACAACTCCCGCAATGAACCAAAAACCAACTCCTTCTGCAGCTCGTAAGGAGTTGCATGTACTGGTATCATATGTAAATACAACTATAAATTATTTTTTATGAGACCCATTGATCCTACTACTATTGGAACTGTCTGGGTATCCTCCTTCCACATTGCCCTCATTTCTGCCTGCAAATCATTTTATTTTACGATTTTGTCTCTCTAAGACATTGTAATCACTGGGTGTAGCAATTTCAATGATCACTGCCACTTTTGTCTTTTTGTGGACTGTTATATATGGTTTTCTTACATTTATTTTTCTAACATTTGGTAATGGGTGATCCCATGTGATATAAACTTCATCATTATCGACAATACTTTGTAGCTCATATTTCCAATGCTTCTCAGCTGCTTCAATATTACAATGTTTGCACAATCCCCCGTGCAACAGTCTTTTTACATTATTGTGCCTTTCAGTATACAGCCCTTCTGACATTAGTGTAACACATCCAACAACAAGATGTGTGACTATTTCCAGTTATGTTACACAGAACCTGCATTTGTCTGTTTTTTCCACATGTTCAATGGACTTTGTAAACCAGTGTTTACATAGTCCACTGTCCTGGGCCACCAATATTAACCTTTCATCTTTTGGTTTAAATTCACCTCTCATCAATCATTCCTTCATCAGAACCTGACTGACATGGTTATTCCACATCAGAACGTGACTGACATGGTTATTCCACATCAGAACATGACTGACATGGTTATTCCACATCAGAACCTGACTGACATGGTTATTCCACATCAGAACGTGACTGACATGGTTATTCCGGAAATCCTCTGTACTTGTAACTATATTTATGCCTTTTCCACATTTACCTTTTGATCTGATCCATTCCTTACATTCTTTCCTTTGTTTTTGGCACATTCAGTTGCTGCCTGATTTTTTCTACTTCTGGTTTGATTTTCACTCCTGCTTGTCACTGATATGCTTCTGTTAAACTAAACAGGGAAGTCGTCTTAGACTTGTTCTCCTCATGTTTTAAAACTTTCAATATGTTTGGATCTGGTGAGGTCATCAAATATGTATGTAGTCCTATGATTGCAGATCTATATACATGTAATACATTTCAAGGATGCCCATACCTCCTTCAGAACAGGGAATATACAGTCTTGGTATACACTGATTTCCAGGGTCTATATCACATAGTCGAACTTTTATAACTTCGAACATGTGATGTTTGAACCATTAAGTTCAAAGTTACAAAACTTTGACTATGCATAAAAAAAGGGGAAACAAAATAAACTGTTTTACGCAAGGGGGCAAGCCCCCCTACACCCCTCCCACTACTCAACAATACCAACTCCGAGATCGCACCAGATTGAACAAAATGGAAACCTCCACTAATGGAGATTTCCATTATAATGCTCAAACTTTTACAAATTCGAACTTATGGTCTCGACCAAATGAGGTGTGAACTTCTAAAAGTTCGACTACATGATAGAAACCCTGATTTCCAATCATTATTTGGCAAGGATGAAGCATTTTTCTTGTTTTCCTGTGCAACTGATCTAATACCTTTTGGTAACCAAATTTTAGGCTTACATCAAAATGAATTCAGGGACCGAAC
Organism: Protopterus annectens; assembly: GCF_019279795.1. Lineage (NCBI taxonomy): Eukaryota > Metazoa > Chordata > Ceratodontiformes > Protopteridae > Protopterus > Protopterus annectens. The sequence goes on along the minus strand of NC_056749.1, from coordinate 144,946,558 downwards.
AAAGTCAAAAAGATCTAGTCTATTAGTTTGGTTATTTGTGACTTGGTCTGTGTGGTGCTACTCTCACAGTTTATTACTGGCTAGTGCATCAGCTCAAAACTGCAATCTAGAACAAAAGCAGCAAATTAGTTTATGCTTTGGACTTTGTTCCTAGATGTCAGGGCTGTTTTCAGTATTAATTTTAGTAATCTCAAATGTTCCTTACTGAGATTCGTTTGCATTTGTTCATGTTTCATTGTTGATCCTTCATCACTTCCCAAATATTTATATACTCCCCTCAGCTCAAGTTCCTTTCTATCACATTCCTGTCTCAGACAGATATTTTCTTGGTGCTACAGCTTTCCTGCTTTAAATGTTGCTTTTGCACATTTATCAAGATCAAATGATATTCTTATATCATGTGAGAACATTTTGACCATTCAAAGTTATGCTTTCCATTCCTCATCTGATTAACTATATAGTTGTAAATTATGTACAAAAAAAGTTAAGTCTTTACACTTTGTTGTTTTCTGGGAACCCAGTTTTATCCATGACCTAATCTTTTAAGTAGACAGTTTAGTGGTTTACGGGCAAGACAAAAGAGCAGCAGTGAGAGAATCACCCTAGAATATTTCCCTTTGAACTCTTATCCTTGGGATAATAATTTGTCCTTTATCATAGCTTAGCTGCAAGGTGGTTTGCCACTGTTTCATGGTCCCTGTAATGTAACTGATCAACATAGGGTGCATAGGATCATATGAGGTTACTAGGTTATTGACCTGGAGGTAATTTCAAGCCTAGCCATTACATACCAAAGTAATACCATAGATACACTAGTCAATACACAGGATGGTATTTATTCATGACTGCCCATGTCCAGGAGGGTTCTGAGTGCTATCGCCAGTAAGAATTTACAGTGTCTCATCCACTCGTCCTGGATCCTTTTGAACAGTGTCATTCATAGAAGTGCTCTGCTTTATGTGAACTGGCAGCCTATTCCAAAGACGTGGCAGTCACTGTGAGACAAATCTGTCCCTCCAGCATGTCCTATTTAAGTTGCAGGCCATAATTAGGTCCCTGGAATGGGTAGCTTTAGTCCCATTTGATTTACGGATGTGCAGCAAATTCATTAGGTTTGCGTCTGAAATTGCTCTGTAAGCCAGGGATAAGTCTCCTCTAAGAAGTCTATATGATACTGAGTATAGTGACAAGAACTTTAATTGGTCTGTGTAAGGATTGTGCTAGAGTCCCTTGATCATCTTTGTTAGAAACCTCTAAGGTTTCTCCAGTTGCTGCACATTTTTTTGTACGGTACATGCCAAAAGGGGCATTATACGAAATCATGGGCCTGATTAGTGATGAGTATAGGGGGGTTATAACCTCCTATGCTCTAGAGGTGATGCCTTTGTTAATCAAGTGTGCTACATAGAAAGTCTTCCTTACCACAGTAAACACATGGTGGTCCAAGTTAAGGGCGCAGTCTACTTATGATCCCAGATCCCTTACCACTTTGCAGGTACATATGGTATTGTTAATTTGATACAGTAAAGGGAATGATGGTACATTTCTTTGCATTCAGGCTGAGACTAAGACACCAGTTCTTGGTCTGTGTAAGACTCTCCTGAAGTATACTGACATTATTTGGGGATTCAATAATTGCACCCAATTTGAAGCTGTCCGCAAACCTAGTCAGCCACAGCCCCTTAGTTTTGGCCTGAACTTCTGAGAAGTATATACCAAACAGTAAGGGGTCCAGCAATGACCCTTGTAGCATCCCGCTAGTGACAGGTCTGCTGGTGAATATGGAGTCACCTACCTTGATAGTGTGCAACTTGTTTGTGAGCCATTTGGCAACCCATCTTACAACAAAGGGGTTTACATTCATTTTGCTAAGTCTATCAATAATGCCTGAGTGTGGGATTGTGTTAAAGGCATTTGCCCAGCTGAGGTATGTTGTGTGTACAGATTTGCCCTTGTCAATGGCACTGATCACATTTTTGAAGAAATCCAACAGGTTTAACAGGCAGGATCTTCCCTTGACAAAGCTGAGTTAGGTCGGATCCAAGATTTGGATGTCACCTATGTCTATATTTATGAGGTCCACGATGACAGTTCCATGGCCTTGCAAAGGAGTCTGTCAAACATGGCTATCTATAATTCCCCAGGTCTGTTGCTCAGCCACCTTTGTGGAGGGGGAATAACTGTTGCTATTCTCCATTCTGCAGGAACAAAGCCTGTGATTAGGCTGTGACTGAATAGGGTTCTTAATGGTGGCACTAGTTCCTGTTTTAGTTTGTTTAGAAGACAGTCTGGGATGCCGTCTTGTCCCATAAGGTAGTGATTTTTTTGCCTTAGACAAAGCTCTAATACATGCTCTTCAGAAATGTAGGGTGGGGGGGGTTGGCAGCAATGTTTGTGATAAGTTTGGAGGGGATAATCGAGTGAAATATTAACCAAATTTGTCCGCTAGCAGGTTTGCTATCTCTGCAGGATCAGTGTGTGTGTGTGATACCATTAATCATTAGTTCAGCATATGCTTGGGCCCTACCATTTACGCTACGTAAATAGCTGAAAAAGGCCTTACTGGTTATCCTTGGCATTGGCTGCTAAGTTTAGACAGCAAATTTTTGCATTTGTCGTAAAGTTTGTTGATGCTGGATGTCCACCAGGGAAGCTTGTTTTTACTTGGGCTCTGGCTTTAATTCTGTCTGAAGCAGCCAAATCTATATACTTATGCAAGTGATTGTACAGTGCTTTAGTGTAAGCTGTGGTGTAGTTACCACTTCCAGCTGGGGGTGGAACTTGGACTGCATTTATTCATTCCCCTAAGAGGGTAGAGTTTGCCTTGGTGAAGTTTTTTTAGTCTGACTTTGCCCTCTGCAAGTTCTGGTGTTAGTGCCAGTTCGAAGGCAACTGATTTGTGCTCAGTTTTAACTAATGATGGTCTGACAGTTGTGGTGGTGCATCTATTTCACATGTTAGTGAGGATCAGATCTAGTATGTTTATTCCTCTTGTTGGAGTTTGAACAATTTGCTCCAGAGCATTTGAATTAACAAAGTCAAGGAACGTTTGCACTAGTGAGTTAGGGATAGAGTAGGTTTCCCAGCTGATGGTGGGATAATTGAAATCTCCCATGACCAGAATGTTTGGCAATATTTGGATTGACTCCAATTTGGTCAAATAGGTCTCATGGGCATCATAATATATGGAGGGGGATCTATAACTAGCAATGACTTGAATGGGGGTCTTACTCACATTAACCTGAACTTGGAGTAACTCCAAGAGTTGACCAGTCTATCTAGTAGGAAGGTAAATTTACCTCTAATATAGATAGAAACACCACCATCTTTGGTTCTCCGATGTTCATTTTAAATCTGAAGGTGTGGAAGGCATTGTAGTCTTGCAAGGCCAGGCTACTTTCTGAGGTCTTGAACCTGGTTTCTGTGACTGCACAGACATCTACATCCTCCAGTAACAGAAGTGCTCCTAGGGTGTGCAGTTTTTGGTTTAAGGTCCAAGCGTTTAGCAGCATAACCTTGATTTTGTTATGGTTTGCAATTTTTAAGTCAGCAATTTTGTTTTTGAGACCTTGCCTAAAAGGGCATTATGGAGGAGACAACAGCCTTAGCCAGCAGCATTATCCATTAATGTAGGATGCTATCAAATGATTTTATTTGTAGTCTATCCATGCCTTACTTAAATTCTTCCCTTTTTATAATTCTCCATTATGACTTTAGTTAACAACAAATTATATTTTGTTCTATATTACTTTCTTTTGTTACCCTTTTGTTCTATTGCTGGGATTAAGTTTTCTTCTAAATGACTATAAACTCTGTCAGCCTCAATTCCGGTATATAGTTCATACATCAGAAGGCAATTTTTTTGTCTATAGGTTTTAGGATAGCTTTCAGGTTCACTCTAAAGGAGGAGTATTATTTTTACAGTTATTAACCATGTTGGTATCTGTTCAGGATGTGCATATGAGTAGTTTTTACTCAGGGCTAAGCCTTCATGTAAAGATGTCAATGCTTTTAGCCAGAAGGTAGGTACTGCACCTAGGCCTGGGTTTTTCTAATTAGGAGCTTTTCTTAATTTTGTTTCAGTTTTCCTGGCTGTTTCTTTATCCAGTTTCATATCCTGCACATGTGAACTTGTTCTTTTTTTTTTTTTTTTTTTACCTTTTCTCTCCCTTTGGCATCATTGTTACATTCCACAAGGTTTTCATAGATATTTCCCCAAAATGTGTCTATTTGTTGTTCTTTCGTTGCTGTTTCTATTCATTTTGCTTTGTTTCCCAGTTCCCTATAAAACTTTATTTGAATTGCTTATTTTATACTTTTCCTTTATATTTATCTGCATATCTTGTAAGTTTTTCTGCCTGTGCTGATATCTTTAGCTTATTATTTACAATAGTATACGATAGATCTCATTTTTCTGTGTAACTGTACATATGCTTTTATCATGTATTTCTTTTTAAATTATTTTGCTGATTTGCTCCCTCTTCTAAACTCTTATCAGTGACACTTATTGCCTTAACTGCTTTATAGTTCTCTATTCAATTCTTCCGTTAAGGAAATTTATTTCTTGCCCTCCCATATTCCCCTGTGTTTTTGTGGAAAGACTATTAATTTAGCTGCATAGTAATATAATCTATATCTCTGCTGTATGACATGAATTTCTGTTAATAGTCTTGATTACTGTGTTCATCTGTTTTATCAGACATCTAACATTTTGGGTCTTATTGACCTTCTGTAATCTATTTCTTTCATCGATCTTAATATGTCTGTCCATATCTACTAAATCAAGAAACTCTTCCCTTAAATCATTTTCTTTGATACTGAGGGCACATTGCTCTCTGTTTACTGTGAGCATTCCACAGAATGTTTCAAAACATCTTCCTGTGACATTCTTTTCAGCTGCATCCTGCATCATCCATTTCTCTTTCATTTGGGAGCTCTCTGGTCTATTACTTAACAATACTGACTGTGTCAGAGTAGCCACTGTTTCATGTCCTTCTCTTGCTGTACATCTCCAGACGAGCTTTTTTTTTTACTGGTTTCCTTCTAAAGCCTCTAGACTATCTCATCATGTGGAAAGTGATTAGATCCTTCCTGTTCCATTTTTTCTCCTCAATATGGGGACTAATTGTTCCATCATGCTGTGATGTTACCAGCGTTGGATTTTCTACACCAAATCCTTCCCTTCACGGTAATCTATACCTTTAATTTCCACTTCCTTAACCTCACAATTACTGCTCCTTTTTTCTTCTTTTCATACTATGAAATTATCCATATCCCAATGCCTTTGCCTGTATTTCTGTTCAAATATCTTTGGTGCTGCCTTTTTTGTACTGTATAGGTTGCCTTTCCCCTTTGTAAAAATATTGCACCATATTAAATTACTTTTTCTTTCCCATGTTCACATTTCTTTGTATGCCACATACTCCACATTTCTTCTTATTCTGGGGATGCATTGTTGCACCATGCTGTGATATAACCTGTTTAGACGTCCTATACTACATCCTTTACTTTGCAGGTATTCCATAACTTCAGCTTCTATTTGTTTAACTTCTGCTTACTAATATTCTGTTCTATGTTCCCCCTTTGTGATCCCATTTTTAGTATTGTTAAATTTTCCATATCTGGGTGTCTTTGCTTGCATTTCTCTTCAAATATCTTTGGAGTTGCTTTTTTGGAATGATTAGTTTGGATTTCTCTTTTGCATAAACATTGTACCATATCAGATCTCTCTTTCGTTCTCATGTCCATGTTTCCTTTTTATACTGTTCAACAATCTCTAGGTTTTCTTCTTTATATTTTCACACATACTCAAGTTGCTTCTTTTTCCAAAACGCCCAACGTTTCTTGGTCCATATAATATTTTTCATGGATATTTTGTATTAATGAGCACAGATCTGCATTTGATAGTTTTGCTTCTGTCATTTTTCTTTCCTCTAATTTCTCTCTGAATCTTTTTGAATATTATCCGTCTGGGAATGCTTGGCTTTTTGCATAATAGTAACAATACATAATTTATATCTTGTCCTCAATTGTCCACTCTATCATCTTTATGGCCTTGTTTTTTTTTTTTTGGCCCATCAGTTTTTGTAGATTTTATAGACTACCAATCCCTTCAACAACAGGGGGCATGGCATCCTCACCCATATGGTTTCTTGCAGTTTAATTTAGCCAAGTGTTTTGCGTTACTAATATCATGATGTAATGGACCTCATCCCCAAGTCAATGTATGATTAAAGTTCATGAAAATAGAACTGTTTCAATCGTTGATGGTTAGCCAAAAGTGCTCATTGCAGCACCTGCAATGTGCCCAGAAATGAATCCTGCAGATCATACAGAGTTAATGTGCATCAGTAACGTATCTAAATACGGATGTAAATTCTTTTTTATGAGACCACAATTATGACATCCTAAAATGCAATCAAAATAATCTCTATGTATTGGCTTTAAACATTTCTCATTTATTATTCTAGAAAGAACACACAATCTTGGGGTGGGGTGGGGGGCTCTTGGAAATAATATACTGAACTAAGGGAACTGTAAAAGAAAAAAAAGAAAAAAGAATGTTGTTGGAAAATCATACAAGGGTCGAGGTTTGGACAAGGATCAAAATTCAGTAAACTGTAGTGTAAATAAATGTAATGTTTACAAAGTTGTTAGCGTATAAAGCAGTGTTTTGTAATGATTTTTAGCTACGACACATCAATTTTTGGATCAGGCAACCTAGCCTTTGGAGCTGACTTACCAACATTCTTTGCTTAGTGAACTAAGGGAACTGACATGGCAGTTCAAGTTAGTCTCGACACATTCCCTGGCCATTAATGAATGTTCTTCTTTAGTTCCAGTTTTAAAACAAAAAGCTAACAAGCTATGATCCATCTCAAACAGCTCATTTCATAGTTTAAAAAAAAAGTACACACATTTATTCAACACTATACTTTCTTTTATTTATATTATTTACAAGAGATTTTACAAGTATTTTTATATGTTATTTCTTGCACGTAATTTTTTATGGAATTTCTTTATATATTCATTGCACTTTTGACTTTTTAAACTGTTGTATTTATGTATTCAATACTTTTCCACACAGTTATATATAAGTACTTAAATAATGTTTTTAATTAATTTTTTTTTCTGAATATTTCCCTTTAAATAAGAAGGCTTCTTTAAGTTCTTCACTTGATTCAATTATTCTGTTATGGTAATGCTATACAAGTAAGTTCTGGCTATCACTGTTTCATTCTGAAGTTGTCTTGTGTTTTTCTGTGTTTTACTGCGGATGAAAAGGTACTTGTGAATCAAAGGCTTTATTCATTCTACTGCTTTTGGTGTTTCTGGATTACTGCTGATTAGGACCTTCCTTTCAGGAGTTGGGTACTGCTCGTACCTGGCGGAATTTATCTTTTTTATGAGACCCATTGCTCCTACTACTATTGGAACCGAGTATCCCTTTTTCCACACTGCCCTCCTTTCTACCTGCAAATCCTGGTATTTTATGACTTTGCCTTTCTCTGTACATGAAACACTATAATTAGTGAGTATAGCAATTTCAATGATCAATGGTATTTTCTTTTTGTGGACTATTATATCAGTTTTTTTTTTGTTTCTCTTTTTTGAACTGTTGTTAATGGATGATCCCATGTGATAAAACTTCAACACTATTTATGCTGCTTTGTGGCTAATATTTCCAATACTTATTATTTACTTCAATATTATAATGTTTGCAAAATCCCCAGTGCAACAGTCGTCACATCATTACGCCTTTCAGTACACGTCTTCTGTCATAAGTGTATTGCACCCAGCAGCAAGGTGTGGGACTGTTTCCAGTTCTGTTTTACAAAACCTAACATTTGTCTATTTCTCTGACGTGTTCAATGTACTTTGCAAACCAATATGTAGTCCATTATCCTGGACTTCAAATATTAACCTTTCCTTTTTTGGTTTAAATTCACTTCTCCTTAACCATTTCTACTTTGTATTCTGATTGACATGGTTATTCCAATGTTCTGTACTTTCATCATTATTTACACATTTTCCTCATTTCTTGCCTTCTCATCTGATCCTTCACCTTTTATTTTTTCATTCTTTTGGCTCTTTCAGGTGCTGCCTAATTTTTATCTACGTCTGGTTTGATGTCCATACCTGCTTGACGGCTGACATGTTTCTGCTAAACTAAGCAGGGAAATCACTGTATTCTTCTTCTCTATATGTTTTAAAACTTGCACTATGTTTGGATCTTGTGAGGTTAGCAGATATGTATACAGACCACAGACTGCAGATCTATACATGTAATCAATTTCAAGGAAGCCCGTACCTCCTTCACAATGGGGAATATATAATCTTGCGATACAATTTTGTTTGTTTCTTTCGGCTTTTCCCGGTTAGGGGTCACCACAGCAGAACTCCGGTCCGCTACTTATTGGCAGTACATTTTTTACGTGCCGAGTTTGCCAGCTCTGACGCACAACCTTCAATGAAGGTACGCCCATTCATGCATGTCTCCACACAGAAGACGCTCGGAGAATCGAACGGCACAATGTCTTGCTGTTAGGCGACAACGCTACCGCAGCACCACCACCGCAATTTTGCTATACAATGATTTTTATAAATCTTTTTATAAGCATAAAGTATTCTCTTGTTTTTCTGTCCAACTGATCCAGTACCTTTTGGGGCCAGTCACCCCAAAACTGTAAGTTAGAACAGGAAGAGCAATTTGGTTTATAGCTTGGACTTTGTTCTTAAATGTCAGGGCTGTTTTCAGTATTAAACTTAAGTCTTATAAAATATTCCTAAGGTTTATTTGCATTTTTTCATGTTTTATTGTTTACCCTTCATAAGTTCCCAAATATTTACAGACTCCCTCTTGTTCAAATTCTTTTACACCACACTGCTGTCCCAGACAGATATTTTCTTTGTGCTGCAGCTTTCCTGCTTTAAAAGTTGATTTCATACATAATGGCATTCTTATACCATTCAAGAAAGTTTTGATGACTTGCAGTTGTGCTTTAAGTTTATCTTCTGATAAACTGTACAGTTTTAAATCATCCAGAAAAAGAAGCTGAGAAATCTTTACACTTTGTTGTTTTCTGGGAGCCCAGTTGCAGCCACGACCTAATCTGTTAAGTAGACAGGTTAATGGGTTAAGGGCAAGACAAAAAAAAAAAACAGTGGTGACAGAGTTACCCTGGAATATCATCCTTTGAATTTTTATCCCTGGGATAATAATTTGCCATGGCTTAGCTATAAAGTCATTTGCCATAGTTTCTTGGTCAATGTAATGTAATTGATCACTGTAGGGTATATCTTATGCATTTGTAAGTGTAACTTAATTTATGAATGTGGGATGCTGTCAAATGGTCTTTTGTAGTCTATTCATGCCATACTTAGATTCTTCCACTTTTTACAATTCTCCATCATGACATTATTTAACAATAAAGCTCCTCTATTCCTTATGACTTTCTTTTGTTACCCTTTTGTTCTAGTGCCATGGCTGAGTTTTCTCCTAAATAACTATAAACTCTGTCATCAATTCCAGTGTATAGTTTATACATCGTCGGGTGGCAAGTTATTGGTCTATAGTTTTTAGGATAGCTTACAGGTTCACTCTTAAGGAGGAAGATCATTTTTCCTGTTTACACATTTAAATAGTTCTTACTCAGGCTAAATCTTCATATAAAGATGTTAATACTTTTAGCCATAAGTTAGGTAATGTAATTTCTCTGGCCATTAATTCATCTCATTTCATATCCTGCACATTTAAACTTTTTATTCTTTATTTTACTATTTCTACCCATTCAGCATCTTTGTAATGGTCCATAGGATCTTCATAGATATTTCTCCAAAATGTGTTTATTTCTTCTTTTTTGGTGGTGTTTAGATTCTTTTTCCCTCGTTTCCCAATTATCTATAAAACACTTCATGGTCATCAATAAATTGCTTATTTTATAGTTTTCCTTTACATTTATATGCATACGTTCTACGTTTTTCTGCCTGTGCTGACATCAGTAAGTTATTATTTGCAATAGTGTATGATAAATCCTGCTCGGAGCTGATACTGTTAATTGCTTTTATCACATCTATCTTTCTGGGCATTTTTGTTGATCTGTTCCCTTTTCTGTACTCTTCTAATAGTGACTCTTCTTGTCTTAATTGCTTTATAGTTTCCTCTATTTCAATATTTTCGTGATGGCATTTGATTTCTCCCCTTCCTTTCCCTCGTTGCCCTGTATTTATATTGTAAGACTTTATCTGCTATTAATTTAGCTGCACAGTAATATATCCTATTTGCTTCTGTTCTATAGCACAAATTTCTATGGGTCTTGATTACTGTGTTCATTTGTTTTAGCAAACTTCTAACATTTTGGGTCTTACTGACTTTCTGCAGTCTATTTCTTTAATTGATCTTAATATATTTGTCTGTCCATCTGTATTAAATCAAGCAACTATTCCCTTAGATCATTTTCTTCTAAACTAAAGGCACTTTCTTTGTTCTCCATTTTCTGCGGGCATTCTACAGAAAGTTCCAGAACATCTTCCTGTGCCACATTCTCTTCAGCTTCACCCTGTGCCATCCCATTGGTCTTTCATATGGGAACTCACTGGCCTATCACTCCACAACATTGACCGTGTCAGAGTTGCCAGTTTCCTTTTCCTTCCATTGCTGTGCAACTTCAACTAACCTTTTTTACTGGTTTTCTACTGAAGGCCCCAGAATAGCTTCATGTGGCAACTGATCAGATGGTTCCTACTCCAGTGGTTTGTCCTTAATTTGGGGATTCATTATTCTATTATGCTGTGATGCTGTCAAAGTTACATTTTCTATACTAAATCTTGTACTTTGCAGGTAATCATAACTTCAGTTTCTATTTCTTTAACTTCTCCATTAGTAGTCCTCTGTTCTACTTTCTCCCTTTGTTTTATTTATTTTTTTTGTATTTTAAATTTTTCCATATCTGGATGCCTTTTCCTGTATTTCTCTTCAAATATCTCTGGCGCTGCCTTTTTTGTATCAATTCTGATTTGCATAAATATTTCAACATATTAAATCTTTTTTTCTTTCCCATGTCACTATTTCTTCTTCAGATGTCTCCTGTCCCTCCTGTTTATCCTTACTTCTTCTATCCATTCAGCTTTTATGTTCCATAGGATCTTCATACTTTTTTCCATCATGCTGTGACAATCTGTGTTAGAGTTTCTACACTAAATCCCTCACTTCACAGGTACTCCCAACTTCAGCTTTTAACTTTTACTTTGCTAATTATCAGTTCTATGTTCCCCCTTTGTGATCTTATTTCTTGAATTGTGAAATTTTCCATGCCTTGGCCTGTATTTTTTTTTCAAATATCTTTGGAGCTGTTTATTTTGTATTGATTAACTTGGCTTTTTTTCCTTTGCATAAATATTGCACCATATCAGATCTCTCTTTCTTTCCCATATCCATACTTCTCTTTTATACCTGTTCTTTATATTTTCACACTTCCCAGTCGCTTCTTTTTCCAAACAGCCGAAGGTTTTTTTTGGAGTACATAATGTTTTTCATGAATCTGTTGCATTAATGAACACAAATTTGCATTTAAAGCTTTTGACACTTTTTCTTGTGCAAATACTTTTCTTTCCTCTAATTTTTCTCTTATTATTTTTGTATGTCATCTGTCTGGAAAGCCTGGGCTTCTTGCGTGATAGCAACAATACATAATTTTATCCTCAATAGTCCACTCTATCAACGTTATGCTTTTTTTTATTTCTTTTGGCCTGCCAGTTTTTGTGGACTACCACTACTTTTAACAGGGAAGCCATATCCCTCTACAACAAGGGGCCCTTCCTTTTACAACAGAATGGACCTTTTCCTTATACAACAAAGGGGAAAATGATATTGTGGTTTTCATGAGTTTTGTTGTGTTGGAGAAGACATATGACTATCTACTGGAATGTCTTGGAGGTGGATATTATAATGGTATGGGTCCCACTGCCACTATCCAGTCCTTTTCATCCCTGTATTCATGGACTGAGAGGCATGTCTACATTTGTGATGTTTCATTAGACACTTTCATTTTGGATGTAGGACTTTGCCAGTGGTCTGTCTTGTCTCATTTTCTCTTCATGATTTTTATTTCCAAAGTATCAAGCTGCAGCCAAACCTTGAACAACACCCAGTTTGGGGATGCATAGATTGCATCTTTATTGTTTACAGATGATCCTATACTTTAGTGACTACTGAATACTGGAGATGTGGAAGTGAGAATAGGATGGAATGAAAATCAAAACCTTGGAGGCCTGATCACAGTGCTCTGTGTAATGCACTTTTCTGACATCACAGTAGTGTATAACAAGGCTATCCTTTTCCCAGTTTCTGAACAGAATCACCATACTTCATGCATTTTGCTACACACAAACATGCACACATATACATACAGAGAGAGAGGGGTGTATGTATATATATATATGTATGTATGTATATATATATATATATATATATATATATATATATATATATATATATATGTATATAGAGAGAGATGTGTGCATTTTTATATATATATGAATAGTCAACATGTTAAATGTTCAATACACAAAACATCAAATATTATGTATCAACCATTCATAATATTGACAGCACTATACAGCGACCCACAGCAGTACATTGAAAAAGGAATCACATTTCCTTTTATGATATATTAACCATAACCTTATCACACATTCAGCTTAAATTTGTCTGAATAGTGAGATTATTATGAAAGGGCTGTTTGAAGGTGAGCTGCACATTAGGGTCAGGGTTAAGGTTAGCATATATTACTAAGGTAGGCAGGGGAGTTTCACCCTCCTCTGCTCCACCTTCGTGATGCATGCTAACCCTAATGTGCAGTTTTGCTGCTTAGCTTAAAGAAGCCCTTTTTTATTAATAACACTGTCACTTCAAAAAAACAGCTTGGATATGCACACACTAAATATATCCCCTTACCCATCTCTTAACATAACCCTAAATCACTTACATTCACACATCTAAATCTTTCCCCTTACCTAACCCTTACACTAACCCTAAAAAACTCACACTTGCACACAAAAAAATCTATCCTTTTACCTAACCCTTACACTAAAGCACAAACACACTTGTACAAAAATTCCCAGCCCCACCAATTACTTTTTTTTTTCCAAACAGCAGCTGCCCACAAGTTTTGCACAAATAGCCCTTCATTCAAAAACAGACATTGAATATGGAGAGGTATGATGACTGTTAGGCCACTCAGCCGCGGGGAGAGGTATGATGAATATGAAAACAAAAATCAATGAAAATGAAACTGAAAAAGCTACACAGGGGCAATAATGGCTACCTACGTTTAACAAAAGTCTAGCAAGTAAAAGGGAAAAACTAGGATGGTAAACTTTGTTACATTAATCCAGGCTGTACAGCAAATGTTAACCACGAGGAACAAGCTACTGTTGAACAAGAAACACAAACTATTACTAGATACAAGCAAAGTAATGTCATATTTTCATAATGTTGACAAAAACCATCAGACAAATACTCACCCCGCAGGAAAAGGTCAACATGGGCACCTTACAAGAGGAGGACAACAGGCAACCACACTCAGACTACAGATGGACCTCACACAAACACTGAATCCACAAAGGACAACAGAACAAATATCCAGAAAGGAATGTATAACACCACTGCGGAACAGCAAGGATGCAAAGGCAATGGATGATCCCAACACAAGAATGGGAATATGCAACTAAGAAGCTTTCAGTGGAAGAGACAAATGTGTTTGATAAAGGTTTCACCTTCATTTCACAATCTAGACCTAAATTAATGAATGCATTAATCAGTCTTGAAGTGTGTGCTAGAAATTTGAAGCTGAAAGTATTTTTGAATGACAAAAATAGTAGTAGCCATGCAAGCCAAGCAATGGAAAAAACTAACATGTTTAGTCTGCATAATCTCTTGACAGGAAATGAGTGCTCCAACAGGAGTTCTTGGAGAAAATATAGTAAATTGTGTACCCCCTCCACCTTACAATTTAATACTTTGAAAGTTGCTGTGAGAAAGACAAACTGCCCTCTAAACTCTGTAAGACATATTACATTTAAAAAAAAGGAAATTGACATACTGATAACTAAGCATGGCTGGCACTTTAATAAAGGCAGATGGATTTTAATTATGGATATACTTCTATACAACAGCAAATTAAAAGAAATGTTGTGTGGACAAATACACGTGTAATCCAAACTATGTGTATTATCAGTTTTAACCACAAGATTTCAGAGCTCAATAATGTAACACTGCTCTCAAACCAACTTTTTTAACAGTGGGCCATTCAAAGATTCTGCAATTCTTTTAGATTCCCAAAACTGTTAAAAAGAACATTGCTTAACAATTTCAAAGGACAGTTTTAACAGGATGGGGTTTGTTACTGAGACACTACTCATTTTTTAGAGCACAAAACAATCCTCTGGCCAAATTTTCAACTTCCTTCATTCTCAACAAAGTGGACTTTTTACAAAAAATTCAGAAGGAAATTAACACAGATGATATTTTACCTACAGGTGATTTGGAATCATTGTACAGAGAGCATCATGGCATGATTACTGTGTTGAAGTGGTTGGTCACACTATGGCTCAAAAACTGGAGCAACAGATGTAGAAATGAAACTGACTACAGAGCTTCTCAGATTACTTTTCAGCAATAACTACAGTAACTGCTTCCTTCTTCAGTCCAAAGGAATACCCCTGAGTAGCCATAACTCCAATCCCGGCCTACACAACTATGACTTTTGGGGAGCAGAACACAGATTACAGCAGTCCACACTAGGACAAAGCTGTATACACTTTATTGATGAAGTATTTATTTTTGTAAAAGAAACATGGGGACCTCAGGTCTTTTACTGATTTTATAGGATCCTCGATGGTCACCACTCATGACAGTAGCAAAGAAGCTTTGACAAAGGTTTACAAAACAAAACACAAGGACCCTGCACTATAGCCTTTTAAGAAAACTCACTAGGGATGATCTACTACAACATGCTTCCAAAATGCATCCAGCCAAGAACCAGAGAAACATGATCAAATCAAATGGTTTTAGAGTAGCTAACATTACTATGGAGATTTCTAGGCTTCAGCAAAACATGGGTGAAACTCATAAAAATGTATACTTAACCAGATGAAGCCAATGATGACTGAATGGGGCACACTGAACTGGAGCGTGTATATCAGTCTACAGCAGCAACAATAAATGTTCTGAGATATATACCTCCCCCTTCGTAGAACACATTGGAGGACAGATATACATCTCAGAGAATCCCCATTCTTTGGAATTATATTCCCCATCCATGTGAAGCACAGCCCTTTCCTAACCTGATTCAAGCTCAAGTTGGACCAGTGGAAGGAAAATCAGAACTATACCCCCTGTCTGACACCTATGTCTCTGATGGACAGAGGCAGCCATTAAATCACGCCCTTAAAATATTCTTTAAGGCACAATAACTCATGGGATACATTTGGGCTGCGTGGCTAGGCTTATACACACTACAATGGTCTTTAGTCAAGTATACACCTATGAGCGTATAAACAAAAGAAAACAGAAGCATGCATATCAGCAGTGCAATCAACAACAGCATTAAGGAAAATAAGACAATGACAGAAGATAAGATAATTGGTTTATATTGAACATAGGGCCCTTGTTCACCTACAAGTATAGGAAAAACAAAAGACTAACTCCAGTACATAACTGATGTTACCACATCATAGTTTAATGGGACATTTAAATGTAGGCCTCCTTACTGCAAATGTTCTGACTTTTACTTCACAGACCCCTGGCCCAAGACAGCATGTCTGAGTCAGTCATGCAGTGACTGCAACATCCTGTCCTTGTCTACAGATCAAAGTGCTGAGGTTAATGAGCTTTACTTTCTACACTGTAAAAACAAAACATGCCAAAAAGATGAACTGCATTTATAGTCCTTAAGTAGAATAAAATAATAATGGCCTGCTAGCCAAAGCATAATCTACAGAAAATGTTACTTTTTTCACAATATAGACAAATGAGGTAAGATGACCGGCTACCCAGAGATAGATGCAGCAGATGAGCTGATCATATCTGATTCAAAACCTTATTTGGGACTTTCCTACTACTCTGTCACTAGTTAGTGGTATGCCTCCATGGAGATATTAAAACTTCAGTCATTGGATCCTCTCTTTAGTGATTCTGTCTGGTTAAGCTAACTTTATGTTAGACTTAGAAAATCGTAAATAAAGCAATCAATGCAGATTACATCCCTATTGAACTTTAGTGATACAGATGACAGCTTTGCCTTGTTTTGTGACCATCACATCTATATCTTATAAAAACACAACACTCAAGTGTATACCTAGGTTCCAAGGGATGGGGGTGCATTCACTTACAAAATGCAGAATATTCACTGTCATGGCTGTGATTAGACCAAGTACTTGCCAGACTTGTTTGTGTCTTTAGGCTTTTCCTGGTTAGGGGTTGCCACAGGGAAGTCCGGTCCGCTAATGACTGGTAGTTGATTTTTACGTGCCGAGTTACCAGCCCTGATGCACAACCTTCAACGAAGGTATGCCCATTCATGCATGTCTCCACGCAGAAAATGCTCTAGCTGAGAATTGAACCAGACAGTGTCTTACTGTGAGGCGACAATGCTACCGCAGCACCACCACCGCGGGTAAGTGATGCGGTAAAAAATCAAGCCTATGCAGCTGAGTGCTAGGGAATGACCACAAAACTGGAACTGCTTGTTGACTGCTGTTTAATTTATGTAAGACAAGTTAATTGACTACTGTAGTGTTGAATGCAGTACTAGACCCTCATCACATGAAAGCTTATGGTTGCATGTTTGCCTTACTAATAGATGCAACACCTAAAGCAAAATGTGGGTTGCACAACTTGATTTTATGGGATATGGAAACAGTAGGTTCTTGCTTCAAAAAACATATCTGATCCCAAAAATCTGATTAACCTTTCAGCTGTTCATGCTCAGTAAAAGTGAGTGGTCACTTAGAGTTAAAGATATATAATGTGGAATAGTTGGTAAGGGATGTGCTATTTGCAATGCAGAGCAGTTATTCAATAACAAGGATAAATACTCATTTCCAAGAGCAGGCCTAAAATTGCAATATAGCAAGTGTGAAATGCTAATCAATGTTCTAGAATTAAGGGGAAATAATGGGCTGAAGAAAGAGTTTAATCAAATATCAATCACTACATAAATAAATAAATTATACTTGAGCATATGAGTTCTTTTAATGTTGTATTGGCTGGGAGAAAATTGCCTTTCCAGTAGAAAAAAAATACAATGAAGGTTATATATGAAGGGTGTCATACCTCCCAACCTCTAGTTACAAGAAATTTGGACAAAACCAAAATGATGGTTGGTTGGTTGGGGGCGAGGTCCAAAAATAGGGGCAATTTTTAAATATTACTTATATAAAACAAAGTATAATGAATAACATGTTTTGCATTAGTATGCATTTTCTGAAGGGTCTGAAGTTTGAAATTCAGAAATTCAAATTTCTATTTAGTATCTTCAGTTCTCAATAATTTGTCAGAAAGACACAAATTATATGAGGAAAAGTACAAAAATAGGAGGCAAAAGTCTGGACAGCTGAGAGGCATGAAGTGTGCCAAACTGTAGACCTTATTTTTTTGCAAACCTAATGTTTCTTCTGTCTGAACTAGTGGCTAATTTTTGGGAGACTAGCAGGAGCTGGTTCATTATATTGGTCCATGTATGCAGAAGCTCAGACCTGTAAACTAAAACATTTAGAAAACCAGTGAGAGTACCATAAACTGGGAAATATTGCATGGGCTGCAAGATTTTTATGGGTACAAAATCAATCCCGAAAAATCATACTGATGTGTCCCAACTTTTCAGTTCGTCTAAGCACTGGGGCCAGTTGTGGGCTTGTATTGAATCCTCCCTCCTTCAAATACTTATGTATCACTTTAGCCAGTACTGTGGTGGAAACGAGGAATTTAAATGTATAGAGCATGGCAGCAGATGCTGCAGAAAATATTGGGAGAGTGGGAATCATAGAACATCTCCTTTGAAATAAAACTTGTGAATTAAATTCATTATATATTCTAAATTACTTTACTTTATACAGAGCCTCCCATAGAGGCTTCCTTACTATATTTTGAGAAAATGGGATAGTATTGATTTGCAGACTTTTATGGGCCTCACATTATTTTATAGGCTTCAAAGTGGGCCCATTATGCTTCCCACCCAGGGGTATAAGATTACCCAGCCCCCTTGATAGTACACAAAGCAAAGACAGATTGGTGTTTTTCTGAACTATACACAGTAGCGAGAGCAGAACCAGGCGCTGACCTTATGGCCACAGCAGTATCAACCGCTGTCTTACCCAGCCCCCTACAGACATTCAAGGGTAAAGGGTGGAATACAAAAACTATTATTGTGAGATGTAGCAGCTGGATATTTTCATCATCTCCCTACTACTGGGCCAGTTTCCATATTAAAATAATTTTAAGGGAATACTGCTGACATTGCGCAAGAGTGATACCACTTACATGGTCTCCCATTTTCCTTTCTCTATTCCACCTTCCCTAAATTTGGGGCACTTCAGTCCTCTTTTGCAATGTGGGAATGGTGTGCCAAGGATCTCTTCCTTGTTCACCAATGACATTCCAATCAAAGGCTTAAATCCTTCACAGAGCTGTATAAAATATGACCCCCCCACCACAGTGTTAGCCCATACCTCTGGGTCAGAGTCTTTGTTAGTGTTGCTATCTCCCAAGATTGACCCCAAATTGGGAGCATATGATCTAAGAATATCCATCACATAAGACCATCTGGGAGCAATTTTGGGGTTCTGGAGACAGTTTTCAGTCAGAAGTTCTAAAGAAGGGATTTAGTAGTGTACGGACTTTCTTCTGAACCTAGGATCTCCACCTTAGTATACGTCATACTGCTGGCAGTTAAGTCTACAAACTAAGCACTTGAAGACCACAATTATACCCCAGATTAAGAAGTTTTGGCTAACAGAGCCATTTACCAGGCTTATGTATGGCTTATCAAAAGGGCACTGTGGCTACTTTGAAGAACAGATGATCTCCCTGTAGATCTTTGCTAGAACTGAAGTAGAAATTTATACCCATGTCTAACAATTTTAATACGTTTTACAGTTAGTACCAACGTCCAAAAGCCACTTTTAAAAGATTAAAATGACCATCTTAGATCAATTCCTAATGTAGTATATTAAGTTATTGTTGCTTTTATTACTCCACTATTTTTGTGTTTTGCAATATATAACTAATATCTTTAATCAGCTTTGTTTTCCCCCACTACTTGCAAGCTATTCATTTTGTCAGAATTATGAACTTTGCATATTAACAGTTTTAACAGGTGTGTTATCTGAAAACTGATGTCTGATTATTATTGTTGAATAATTGCATTCCATATGCATTTACTGATTCTTTGTTGGAAAATAAAGAAACATACACACAAGCATACCCACACACACACACACACACACACACACACACACACACACACACACACACACAAGCATTGTGAAAAGATGAGTTGCTTTATATAAATATTAAACAGTATTGATCAAAGGAAAGTTTTTGGTGTGGCCCGACAGCAAGCTGACCACCCCAGCAGAGGAACTGGCGGGCCAAGGACTCTAACGTCAACGATTAAAGGCAGCAGACTCAAGTAAACTGGAAAGGAAAAAAAAGCAAAAACTCTTTATATGTCTTCTTAAATTTTTATCATTTGGTCATAAAATGCTGTTAATAAAAAGATGCAGGATCGGTTTTGCCTGACATTATGTTTTACAAATGCTAACTTGTAACTTTATTAATTTCCATTTGTCATACCCTAACATCATTTGTAAGACTGTCAGGCATGACCATGATTTATTAATTCTGTTATACTTAGAAGGTCAACGTACTTACTAGAAGAGAGAACATCAATGTCAGATGCAATGAAAATGAAGCTTTGGACATTTATATTGGATCAAATAAAAAGTATCAATTTTCCAATAACACTGAATGATCAGAATGAAAAAGGTAGATGAATCATGCATTCTTATATTCCCTTGCCTAAGTTATGAATAAAACATTGGCATAACATCATATTTTAACTATGCAGCTTAGCTATGGCATTTGTAATATATGTTAAAATGTGGATATTTCATTTGCTGTAATAGAGGTGCTTAGGGGTCAGACAAATTCTTTAGTAGTTCCTGGAATAACACCTCAGATAATTATTTTCACAAAGCTGTTGGCAGAGTTTTCTAATTTATTACAAAACATTTCATATGTTTTAATATATACAAGTTCATGTGCAGTTTATTAACAGTTATGTCTGTACAAATACATTAATTATACATTTCAAATTATTTCCTATATTACTCTTTAAATGGCATGTCAGAATGTTTTCATAATACTGGTAGTTGTCTTCCCTAAGGTCATCTTCTCTGAATATTGCTCAAAGCTTTACAGTTTTCTCCTATGCTCTTACTTATAAGTCATGATGTATATTTCTGGGAAATAAACATACATTTAAATAATTTTAACTCCAATTCAACTGTGTTATTCTTTACTTAGTGGTGGTGATAGTCAGGTACACAAGGCTTTCACATACCTCTCAACTGTCCAGAATTTTGCCTCATGTTTTTTGGTCTTTTAAAATTCATGGTTTCTGGAAAATCACTGAGGATGGAAGTCATTAAATAATGACAATTTGATTTTCAGAATTCATATCCTACAGAAAATGCCTGCTAACAGAAATCCTGTTGTTCTAGAAACTTTCTAAAGTTTATTATTTTAGGCTTTGTCCAGATTTCTTTCCCTATAAGATTGAGAGGCATAAGCTAATATAACTCAAGAAATGGAAAGTTATTTCGTACCAACAAACTTCTTCCAAAACAAAAAGAACTAAAAAAGAGCAAAATAATCAATACTGGTAATGCTACAGACTGCCAAACGTTTTCATCAGTGTATTCTGAAGTGCTTCATCATGATATGAATAAAGTTGCAAACTGAAGTCACCAGTACAATGTAAACCATATATTAGCATTACGGAGATTTTTCAGTTTGTCATATTTTGCTTGGAATACCATAACTTTGGCTCTGTCAGGAACGTATATATTCCGGAAGCTTTTTAGAACAGAACAGAACAGAACATGGGTTTTTTGTGGGAGTAATAATGAGGAAAGAAAAATATTACATTTACTCTGGATCCAGGAGACACTAAGCTGATGCATTCTGCCCTTTAAGTGCTTTGAACTTCCTACTTCTATGTTCCTCTCTAGGCCTTCCTTCTTTCTCCAGCTGCCCATACCATCTTGAAAGTATGGATTTCATATCTACTACCCATTCAATTAGCCTGCTCCAGAGGTCCAGAGCCGTCTCTCTCTAAGATTATTTATAAACCCATGGGGTATTCAATCCCTTCATTCTGCTGCCTGTGTTCCCTTGCCCTGTCATTTTGGTTTAGCTTAAGCCCTTTGCACATCCCTGGCATGATGTTGTGCTCAAATACTTTTATTTCTTTCACGCTTATGAGAAGAGGTCTGTGTGTTTGAGACCTGCTGCCCTGAGTTGAGGGAATGTTGAAAGGAGACTCTGCACATAATGTAACACAGACCAGTAACCTGGGTGGGGTAAAGAGTGTGGCTGCCCTACTGGCAATGTATAAGGAGGGTGATTAGCAGGTGTTGATGGCCATGAATGCAGTACTGGTGTACATTAATGAAGCCATAAAGATGTCATAACTTCATACATGATTACTGATACTGTTTTTGTGGGTGCAGTGAAAAGCTGTGTGTGCACTAGTTACTGTAGAAAAGTATTTGTTTCACGTGTAACAAGTAGCTTGTTAATATCACAAAAGAACATTCATGGCCCACATGTTTGGGTTATGGGGGACATCAGTGTAGGGAACTGTTGGGAAAAGCTCCCCAGGGTGTCAAATCACCTAGCTACACTTCTGATCTAAAGATTATTTTGTCATTAGTGGTAGCACAGTCAACATCCACACAGGCTACTTAGTTTTGTTTAGCATAAGATTTCATTCATAACAGTTGGGAAAGTGTGATCAGGATGGGAGTTTCTATGAAATGTACAGGTTTATTTCACAGATTGCTGAGGTGTTACTGTGTCCTTTTCATTAACAGTCCTACACGAGTAACAAGGACAGCATAAAATAACATGTCCCCTAACAATTTTAGTGACTGTCCTGTACCTTGCTGTTATACCTTGTTAATTAGAGAACTGATTCAAGACCCCCTGACATCACTGTCCGCTAGTCTTAGGTAGGACAACTTTATGTGTAGAGTCAAACTGCTCATTAAAACATTACTGGTGTTAAAGAAGTCATCAATTTGGCTTTATCAAAGGAAGGTCCTGTCTCCATAAACCTCATTAATGTCTTTGAAAAAGTAGCCAAAGCAGTGGACAACTGTTATGCATTGCATACAGCACATCTAGACCTGGCCAAGGACTTTTTTTTTCTATTCCCCATGCAGGCATTGTTGATAGACTTGTAAATCTGAATATAAATCCTTATATTATGACATAGCTAAATGGTTATCCAATAAAACCCATATGGTTAGAATAGCAGGTGCCACTTCTGAAAGCTAAACAGTTACTAGTGATGTACCACAGGACCCGGTTTTGGGGCGTCTCCTATTAGACATACTTCTCAGACCTTTTGGTCAGCACTTCTGTTGTGTGGTTAACTAAACTTGCAGATGAATGTAAACTGGATGTTCTTATTCAATCTTCAGCTGACTTACAATTGCTCCAACATGGCTTAGACCATGCTAACAATTAGTGCAAGGACATTGGTCTCAAATTAAATATAAAAAATGTAGTATAGTTCATTTTGGTAAACAAAACTACTTCACTTACCATATAGGAGATGAACTCCAATCATATACTGTCAAGGAATCTGTGTACTTTTGTTGATAATTTCATATCATTTGACCATCATGTCTCCACAGTAGTTTAGAAAGATTTTATCATGCCCATCTAATTTCTAAAGGCATCTCCACTAGATCCAAAGTTATTTTAATTCCCCTCTACTCGTATCTTATCAGACCCATTACTGAACATAATGCAAGTTTTGGCATTTGTCTAAACATATCACACAACTTGAAAGACCAGAGATTCATAACTAAGAAGATTAATGGACTCAAAAATCTTGGTTAGGAGGAGAGACTGGCAGCCCTTTCTCTATACTCAGTCTCTTACAGACTCCTTGGTAGAGATCTATGTCTAGCCTTTCTTGCCATGAAAGATCCAACCCTATTTATTCTCCTATTATTTCACAGGGCTAATGGTACACTAAATACTTGGTTAGTGGAGCTAAATCTTCATCAGCAGATAAATAAGTCACATTGGCATGAAAGATTCATATCATAGTGCATCTCTCACCTATGGAACAAACCTACTACATGTCAACCACAGTAGCACTCTCGACACCTTCATAGTAAACTCAGGTAATTGGATGGGCAGCCTCCTGGTTGATCTCGTCTTGCTCTCCTTGAGGCTGGGGGGAAATCTGGAATAGGTTTTTTGGCTAGGCTAGGCTTGAAATTATCTGCAGGCTGATTACCTAGTCTTTAC
Organism: Protopterus annectens; assembly: GCF_019279795.1. Lineage (NCBI taxonomy): Eukaryota > Metazoa > Chordata > Ceratodontiformes > Protopteridae > Protopterus > Protopterus annectens. The sequence continues at coordinate 144,922,947 of NC_056749.1, read as the reverse complement.
CTATGAACTTATGAATGATCTCTTGAAATATACTCTTATCTAAGACTGCATTTGAAAAGCTGTCAAACATATGTGGTTCAGCAGTATTCCTCTTGCCTTTGCATTTATATACAATCATGCAGATAATGGATATGTTTTGTTTTCTAAGATACTCAACCAGTGGAGCAAATAATTTGATCAATAGTCTAAGCGCAGTGGAGAGCCAAAATTGCAAAGCTGAAAATGAAAACTTATTTTGATTATGTAAAATCTGAGGAACATTGTGGGATGGCCTTCTTGGGTTGTGTAAACAGACAAAATGCATGCACAGAGATGCATTAAGATTCCTCTTCTGTAACTGAAAGCAAGTTCCAAATCCACCTTCCTGAAAAACTTAGTGTTTGATAAACTTTTACACATCAAGCATATCTAGAATTGGCTTTAGCATTTTGTCATTATCAGCAGATGACAATCTGCAATAAATATGTAAATCTGAACAACTAACTGGAAGGCACACCCTGTATTGCATTGTTTCTTTTGCTAGTAGCCGAGATATGAACTGCAGTGATTATTGTACTGGGTTACAGGGTGACTGCGGAACAACCTTCCCTTGTGATTTCTGATGAAATGCTAGTGCACAACTCAAAACATCCATATGAAGAATCCCATTTGTCAGAGTATTTCAGTTAATATGAAGACTGTTAAAAATGGAAGCTAACCCAGCCACTGGGGATGCACAAGCCAGTGCATTTCTTCATGCCAGTCCCAAGCTCGGATAAATTTGCCAAATGACATATGTGGACAACTCAGATTTCCTTACCAGATTGGTTGAGGCCTGGGTTAACAAAGACTGCCACCAGTACTGTTAGCCAACAGGATGTTGGAAGAAAATGGGCTACTGTTGGCCAAAGGAGAAGTAGAAGAAGAAGGGGGAAGGCATGCCGAAAGGCATGAAGAGAGGAGGAAGGTTGGGAGTGTGGTAGTGAGGGTAAGAACTTTGAATGTTGACAGTATAACTGATATAGGGAGAGAGCTAGTTGATATGATGGAGAGAAGGAAGGTTGATATATTGTGCATACAACAGAGCAGGTGGAAGGGGAGTAATGCCATGTGTATCAGAGGCAGGTTCAAATTGTTCTATCGTGGTGTGGATGGGAGGAAAATTGGGGTAAGGGTTAAAAGTGTTTGGGAGGTGAAAAGTGTGTCAGAGTGATGTTTATAAGGCTGGAAACTGATGGTGTGATGATGACTGTTGTTAGTGCATATGCTCCACAAGTTGGGTGTGCGATGGATGAAAAAGAAAAATTTGGGAGCGAGTTGGATGAAGTGATGAGTGTACCCAAGTTTGAGAGAGTGGTGACTGGAAAGGATTTCAATGGGCATGTTGGTGAAGGGAACAGATGGGAAGAGGAAGTGAAGGGTAGCTACAGTGTTAAGGAGAGGAATGTAGAAGGTCAGATGATAGTGGACTTTGCAAAAAGGATTGACATGGCTGTGGTGAATATGTATTTTAAGAAGAGGGAGGAGCATAGAGTGACATACAAAGTGGAGGAAGATGCATACAGGTAGATTATATCCTGTGCAGGATGGCCAGTCTGAAGGAAATTGGAGACTGTAAAGTGGTGACAGAGGAAAGTGTAGTTAAGGCAGCATGGGATGGTGGTCTGTAGGAGGACATTGGAGGAGGAGACTGACCGCAGTGCCAATGATCAAATGGTGGAAGTTGAAAAAAGGATGACTGTGAGGTGGAGCTCAGGGAAGAGTTAAGACAGGCGCTGGGTGGCAGTGAAGAGTTACCAAATAGCTGGGTAACTACAGCAGAGCTAGGAAGGGAGACAGTGAGAAAGGTGCTTGGTTTGACATCTGGACAGAGGAAGGAGGACAAGGAGACCTGGTGGTGGAATGAGGAAGTACAGGAGAGTATACAGAGAAAGAGATTGGTGAAGAAGAAGTGGGATTGTCAAAGAGATGAAGAAAGTAGACCGGAGTATAAGGAAATGAGGTGCATGGCAAAGAGAGAGGTGGCTAAGGATAAGGCATATGAAGAGTTGTATGAAAGGAAGGACACTAAGGCAGGAGAAAAGGACCTGTACCAATTGGCTAGACAGAGGGACAAAGCTGGGAAAGAGGTGCAGCAGGTATGGGTGATAAAGGATAATGAGGGGAACATATAAGTGAGGAGTGGGTGTTGAGCAAATGGAAAGAGTACTTTGAGGGGCTGATGAATGAAGAGAATGAGAAAGAGAGAAGGTTGGATGATGTGGGGATAGTTAATCAGGAACTGCAATGGATTAGCAAGGAAAAAGTAAGGACACCTATGACAAGGATGAAGAACAGAAAGGCTGTTTGTCCAGATGACATACCTGTGGATGCATGGAGGTGTATAGGAGAGATGGCAGTGGAGTTTTTAACCAGATTGTTTAATGAAATCTTGGAAAGTGAGAGGATGCCTGAGGAATGAAGTGTTTTGATACTGATTTTTAAGAATAAGGGTCATGTGCAAAGCTGTAGTAACTACAGAGGGATAACATTGACGAGTCACAGCATGAAGTTATGGGAAAGAGTAGTGTATGCTAGGTTAAGAATGGAGGTGATGATTAGTGAGCAGCAGTACCGTTTCATGCCAGGAAAGAGCACTACATATGCAATGCTTGCTCTGAGAGTGTTGATGGAGAACTATAGAGAAGGTCAGGAGGAGTTGCATTATGTCTTTGTGGACTTAGAGAAAGCATATGACAGGATGACTAGAGAGGAGTTATGGTATTGTATGAGGAAGTTGGGAGTGGCTGAGAAGTATGTAAGAGTGGTACATGATGTGTACGAGGGTAGTGTGACAGTGGTGAGGTCCGCAGTAGGAGTAATGGATGCATTTAAGGTGGTATTGGGATTACATCTAGGATCAACCCTGAGCCCTTTCTTATTTGCAATGGTGATGAACAGGTTGACAGATGAGATCAGACAGCAGTCCCCATGGACTATGATGTTTGCTGATGACATTGTGACCTGTAGTGAGAGTAGGGAACAGGTTGAGAAGAACCTGGAGAGGTGGAGATATGCTCTAGAGAGGACAGGAATGAAGGTCAGTAGAACTAAGACAGAATATGTGTGTGTGAATGAGAGGGAGGATAGAGGAATGGTGAGGATGCAGAAAGTAGAGCTGGTGAAGGTGGACGAGTTTAAATACTTGGGATCAAAAGTTCAGAGTAATGGTGAGTGTGGAAGAGAGGTGAATAAGAAGGTACAGGTAGGGTGGAATGGGTGGAGAAAAGTATCAGGAGTGATTTGTGACAGATGGGTGCCAGTAAGAGTGAAAGGAAAGGTCAAGAGGGTAGTGAGACCAGCTATGCTGTATGGTTTGGAGACGGTGGCATTATTTATTTTGCCAAAAATGCAATGACACACTTGCCATGATCAAAATTCACCTTCCTGTGAAAATTAAAATGTATTCATTTTTACACCATACAATTGTTGACTTAAAAGTAATATGCCAAGAAGCAGATATATAACTATGTAGAATATTATTCTCAACCTTTATTGTTTTGCATGCGCTGAATGCCATTTAAGTCATGGAACCTATGTGAATCATGGGTTAATGACACAGGTAAAATCTTTTTTTCCCAACCCAGGACAGGTGAACTTAAGTCAGAGTGCACAAATGACTTGTGTGAGAATTTAATTGGCTTGTAAGTAAAAAAAAAAAATAAAACATATATATATATATTTGTTTAGATGTATAAGCTGCTATGATAGGTAACATTACATAGTGACAATTACTGAAACATGTATTCCAAAGACAATGCACCTAAGAAATGTAAGGAATATCCTAGTGTTCATAAGGTTAAACAAAGGTAACTAAGGCTGTTGTCTGTGTATGTAGTTCAAATTCACTTAAATATAGAAAGCATATTAATTTTGGCTCAGATTACTGGGTGTGTCTATATTAACAGAAAAAATGAGTATAAACCTCTGTGGCTTTCTTAGGAACCCTAATCTTTCTAATGTAGGCAACATTTTCTTTTGTTACAGGCTCCTTCACCTCCTTACAGTGCCCTGGCAATTTGAATTATTCTCTCACACTACATTCCATTTGTATATTTATCAGGACGCTTCTGCTTCCTTCACTCGGCTCGATTGCTTTTCTTGTTGCTGTGCTCTATGTTGCCAGGAATAAGATCCACTATCAAAGACAGTGAAATTCCTCTGCAAAGATATAGCATACATAGAGTAGGTCACATAGGTCAGCAGCAGCAGTGGTGCAGCGGTTAGCCGCCTCACAGCAAGAGGTTCTCCAGTTCGATCATCAGCTGGGGTGCCTTCTGTGCAGAGTCTGCATGTCCTCCCTGTGGTCACGTGGGTTTCCTCCGGGTGCACCAGTTTCCTCCCACATCCCAAAGACATGCTGTAGGTGGACTGGACACTCGTGAGTGTGTGCATGTGTGTGCATCTTCTGTGGAAGGTTGGGTGCCAGGCTAGCAACCCGACACAGTAAAACTCCATTGCCAATCATGAGTGGACAGGTGATCTGCTGTGGCGACCCCTAACCAGGAAAAGCTGAAAAAAGAAGAGTAGGTCACAGACAAAAATGCAAGTAGAGTAGCAATCATGTATCCTAACTTCCTAAACATGTCTGTTTCAGAACAACCAGTCCATATTTTACAATACAGAAATCCTCATTTCCTTTCGTAAACTTAGCTCATACAAGAGCCTGTGTATTAGTGCAGTATATACTGTGTATTAGTGCAGTATATACTGTGTATTAGTGCAGTATATACTGTGTATTAGTGCAGTATATACTGTGTATTAGTGCAGTATATACTGTGTATTAGTGCAGTATATACTGTGTATTAGTGCAGTATATACTGTATATTAGTGCAGTATATACTGTGTATTAGTGCAGTATATACTGTATATTAGTGCAGTATATACTGTGTATTAGTGCAGTATATACTGTGTATTAGTGCAGTATATACTGTATATTAGTGCAGTATATACCCCTAGGCAAAACAACTACAGCTGTGTCTACAACTTAGTTAGCCCCAGTGTAGAGGTTTTTACTTCTGTTCTCAAATCTTTCATCTAGACATCTCTAAAATCATTAGCTTTACAATGAAGCAGTCCTTGAATTCAATACAATCTCACTTGCCATTCTAAATGTAGCATAAAAGTAGACAAAACAAGTTGCTAATGTAGAATGCAGAAAACTCACCAAAACAATCCAAAACTCTCTGGGGTTTTGATCGCTAACTTATTACACATAGGTCACAATTTACAAGCAAACTCATCAGCCTGAAGATCCGTTAGCATAAATAGCTAGCAATTTTAACAAATCATTTATACAATCCATCATTAGAATACTAAAAACCAACAGCATATGTCATTTAAAACCTTTAGCTGCAATCTAACTCTCACTCAACTTGTTTCAATCTAAAACATGCACCCATGCAATCAGTAAAAACTCCTCAACCTGAAATCCATGACCCTAGCCACAGAGTCTTCCACCAGAATATCTGAAAATAGCTCCTGAGGGCCTTGTCTATCCCCATAGCCATCTTAATAAATAGATCCATTAATTAATGTCATGTCTCCACTCCATAGAAAATGCATATACTCATAATGAATATACTCATTCATCAACACAACATAGCTTTCAATCCAACCATAGTACCACCACAGCCTTGCTACATTTTACTTTCACTATCAAGAAAAACAGAAATTCCAGCAATACATTTTCCTATTGCTTGACTTGCCAAAAGCATTCAATTCCTACTCCCATCTACTACGACAAAAGCCATCATCCCTAGATCTCTCACTTTCTCTCTTACTTCTCTCTCTCCTGGTTTAAAAGATACTTTTCAGACCAATCCAAAGCAGTGGAGTAGCTGAATGAGTATTCATCCTTTCTATCCGTCACAGTTGGTGTACCATAGGGATCCATACTGGGACCATGCCTGTTTAATGTATTCATAAATGATCTACACTCAGCAGCCAAACACACTACTCCTATTCAATATGCTATTGATTCTGCATTAGTCTTCTCCACCCAATTCTGCACAGATTACAAGAACTGACTCAGTAATGCTTCACATCCATTGAATGCTGGCCAGACAACATGGTACTACTGAATAAAAAAAAAAAAAAAAAACACTAAGCTGCGCGTTTTTGCCTAAATCCCACTCACAAAGAAAAGACCAGTTTAACATTGTGTCATCTAACACTACTAAGATTAAAATTGTACCATGCATGGAACTTCTAGAAGTTACAACAGATAATATGAAATATGATGTCCCTATCCACACAACAGTCAAAAAGACACACCAAGAGCTTAGCCTGTTGTACAGAGTTAAACCTTTCTTCACAGATAAGGCCAGAGAAACAGTTGCAAAAACCTAACTAATCCCCCACATTACTATACACCTACAAAAATCACAATATTTACCATAAACTTCTCTTACTGTATTCCACCAATGCTAAGCCCTCAGACTAATAAACTGGAATGAACTATCCTATATTTTTTATCAATCCTAACTTCAAGTAGTCCACACTTTAGTTTACAACCTGGCCAAATGCCTAGCCCTTAAATCTATGACCTAGCTCTATAATTCAAGAAGAAATCTACACTCCAAAGACAAAAGTCTAATCACCACAAATAAATTTCTAAATACAGCAAATGATACACTCTACTCCACTTATGCCTCCAAAATTTGGAACTCTACTCTTCCCCCACAAAACAAACAACTACAACTTATTAAAGCAGAACTTAAACAGCACCTAAGACAACCCTGGATCTTCCAATATTCATCCCAGAGATAAAATGTGCACATACATTCAAATAATTGATTTTATGCAATATGAAATGCTACAATGTCAATTGTATACAGTATATGTAAAGACTTGCATGTTTTGCTCATGAATGCTGCCAATATATTCTTACTAAATATTACTAGTGCCATTAAATGCAAAATAAAATAAATTTGCAGAATAAGATATTTACAGTACTATGCAGACATTCTTCTGAAGAAAATATTAACGCTGTTGTTGTATCTTTCGGCTTTTCCCGGTTAGGGGTCACCACAGCGGAACTCTGGTCCGCTAATGATTGGCAGTAGATTTTTACGTACTGAGTTGCCAGCCCTGATGCACAACCTTCAACGAAGGTACCCCCATTCACGCATGTCTCCACACAGAAGACACTTTAGCTGAGAATCGAACAGGACAATGTCTTACTGTGAGGCGACAACGCTACCGCAGCACCACTGATAGGAGGCAAATAAAACAGAGAAAAGATTAAAAATCATTATTTAAGAAATGAATCAGTAAATATTTATAAATGAGAAAACAGTGGTGGAAAACAGAAATGTAAGCAGATTATTTATTATTATTATTATTTATTTATTTGCATTTGTTAACCGGGTTGGTCCAGCTGGGTGGGGTTCACCATTTCTAATATCTGGTAGCAATGCATCTCACAGATTAGCACTGGGAACTGACAGTACTATTATCAGACACACAACATATGTTGTGAGGTCTGTGAAGAAGAGAGAGTTCATGTGTTGGAGATAAAAACTAGAGAGAGATTTTCAGATGACCTTTTGACTCGGAATGGGGTGAGATATGAAGTGTGAGAATTTTTTTTTTTATGCATTCTTCTGCACAGCTGGAAGTGATAGTAACTGCTGTACTGGGTTCTCAGTTGTTTTTTGAGAGAAAGGAACTTGGTCATTCCCCGAGTGTAATTTCAGTCCCAGAAGTGTCATGTGGTTACGGATTAGCTTATCAGCTTTCTTTACTTTTTAAAGTCTTGTGACTTGCGCCCTTCTGCAATCGATTGGAGGGGTTCCACAGAGCTGGGAATCATACAAAGGCAGGGTACAGTATACTGCACAGAAACATTTAATTCAAATTCATGATTTAATGAATGCTGTTTATCCAAAGGATAAAACAACAACAGATCACTGAAAGCCACTTTATCCAAACCAAAGCTAAAGTGTTTTTGAGGTGGGCAGGACCCCTAACATATATGTAAAGCTCCACAGTCCCACAACAGTTAGGAAAGGGCAACAATCTATCTTTGCTAAAAGTAGTAAACAATAAAGCCTCTGACCTGCTGTCAGTTGGCCAAACATTCACAAGAAACACGTTCCCATTCATTCAAGCTGACATGTGATTATAAACTCAGTACCCCTACTGTTAGCTTCTCCACTTACTATCCATAATGTTAAACTGGTGCTACATAGTTGATTGACCAGTGCCTCAAAGCTTCTAATGAGCAATGTGCTGCTTCTGGAAATGACCATCACCATCAATTTAAGCAAGCTCTCCTGGGTGACCCAAATGGTACCTTGCCTCCCATCTCTCACTATTGCAGCCCCCCCCCCCCCACACACACACACACATCTAACTAGGAAGTGCAGAGTAGGGCCTTGATGATATAAAGAGGAGCTGGAATAAAATTTATACATGTCCATTACTCAGTCTATTCAGCAGACCCTTCTACTAAGTTCTAGTTAACCTAATATGCTTAAAAATCTCTACACATTATCAAAACATCATAAGTGTGTACTAGGCTAATGGCCCTGGAGCCTTTACAAGCCTAGCCCATAGATGTGCCCTGGCTCATGCTGCCTGATGAAGTTCCCAGTGCCTCTATCAAGTAAAGCCACTGCAGTGATCCCCGGGTTACAAGCCTAACCCATAGATGTGCCCTGGCTCATGTTGCCTGATGTAAGTTCCCATTGCCTCTATCAAGTAAAGCCACTGCAGTGATCCCTGGGTTGAACTTTCTATTACCCATCCACTCAAGATTTCTCTTGAAGAGGGACAGCAAGGTGCTCTGTTGACATGTAAGGGAAGTCTATTCCAGAGCATGAGCAGTCTCTGGGTGAGGAACCTGTCCCTCCAGCATATTCTGTTGATTGTGGTAATGAGGTTGAGGTCTCTGGAGTTTGTGGTGCAGAGGGATTGGGAATTTCTTTAGATGTAGCATTTCCAACAGAGCTGGGTCAGACATCAGACATGGCTTTGTAAGTTAAGGAAAGAGTGCATCTAAGTAGGCGATATGAGACAGAGAATAGCTGGAGTCTTTTGAGTATGTCCATGTAGGACATGAGTAATATGTCCTCTTAGTGAGGTACGTCTGTGGCCTCCCCAGCTATTGCAGGTGTCTAGTGAGGTACATGCAAAATGGGGCATTATACTCAATGATTGGTCTAATGAGGGAAGAGTAGAGAAACGATGACCTCTTTCTTCCTGGATGCAAAACCCTTGGTAATGAGATGTGCCTCATAGGACTTTCTGACCACAGTGGCAACGTGGTAGTCAAAGGAGAGGTTGCTGTCAACCTGCGTTTCCAGATCTCTTATAAAACCTTCAGTGTTCAGTGGGCTCCCATCGATGTGGTAATTAGTGGGAACTGCGTTTTTACCAAAGGGGATGCCGACATGGCATTAAGCTTAAGGCCATGGTTTTGACAGCAGTCATTGGTCTCAGTGAGGCCTTTCTGTAGGAAGTCTGCATCACTTGGGGAGTTAATGGCTCCTAGCTTGCAGCCATCTGTGAACTTGGTCAGTCAGAGTCCCTTTGTTTTGGCCTGGACTTCTGAGAAGTAGATGCTGAACAGGAGAGGACCAAGGAATGATCCCTGTGGGACTCCACTCATGACTGGTCGGCAGTCTGACTTGGAGTCTACTACTTTCACAGTGTTCAATCTGTGAGCCAATTTGCAACCCACCTAGTGATATAGGGGTTGATGCCTAGTTTGGTGAGTTTATCAATAATTCCTGAGTGAGGAATAGTATCAAAGGCCTTGGCCAGATCGAGGTAGGCTGTATGCACTGCCTTACCTTCATCCACCGCTCTGGTGACTAACTCAAAGAAGTTAACCAGGTTGAGCAGGCATAATCTCCCTTTCACAAAACCAAATTGCATGGGGTCTAGAGTTTGGAGATTTCCTATCTTTGTTAATCAGGTCCATTATGATGAGCACCATAGCTTTACATATCAGACTCATCAGGCTAATGCGGCGATGATTCCCAGAGTCTGTAGTTGCTGCTTTATGGAGAGGAATGACTGCAGCAGTGCACCATTCGGTAGGGACAAAGCCTGAGGTAAGGCTGTGACTGAACAGGGCACACAGATGTGGTGCCAGTTCGCTTTGTAGTTCATGTAGAACACAGCCAGGGACATTATCGGGTCCCATGGAAGGTGTATTCTTGGCCTTGGACAATGCAGCTTTAACTTGTGCTGCAGTAATGCTGGATGCCTGGCATTCTTCTGGTATTGTGACTGGTCCTGTCAGAAGGGAGAGAGGGGTAAAGTTGGCACTTAATCTGTCAGACAGCATTTTGGCAATATCTGTTGGCTCAGTATAGGAGGTACCATTGTGCAGTAACTCACAGCAAATCTGGGTATTGCCGTGGAGATTATTTTTAGTGTCTGCCACAATTCTGCCTTCATAGCTGGCTTTGGAGGATTTGATGAGGGATCTCAACTTTTTGTTGATGCTAATAAGGGAGTCTTTTCAGTCTTGGGACTTCACCTTTTTCTGCAACAGTTTCTTCCTTCTGTTGTAGAGTTTATTAATGGCAGGGGACCACCAGACTGGCTTCCTGCTTTTGGAGGAGAGTGTCTTGGTTGTACATGGCTAGTTCCATGCATTTATGTACATGCTGGTATAGTGCATTGGTGTGTGATTTGGCAGTCATGCAGCTATTTTCCATTGGCATGGATGCCGTGAAGTTAGCCACCTCTGTTTTTAGGAGCCCAAAGTCAGCTTTAGGGGAGTTTTTCAAAGTGGTTACCTTTTTGGGGGGGGGGGGTGGATTTCCATGGTGTTTAGTTTATGGTTAGATCTGACCAGGGAGGGACTGACTACTGGTGTAGAGCAACAGTTGCCCATGTTAGTAATAACCATGTCAAGAATGTTGCTTCCTCTAGTGGTGGTCAGAATGAGCTGGTCCAGGGCATTGGAATTGATGAATTCCAGGAAGAGTTGGGCTAGTGTACTGGTGCTTCTGTAGTTCTCCCAGCTGATGGAGGGGCAGTTCAAGTCTCCTAGTATTAGAGTGTTGGGTTGGACCTTGATAGATTCCAGGGTGCTTAGGAACATGGAGCGAGAGTCTAGGGTTGGGGACCTATAGCAGGCTATGACCTGGATCGATGTCTTATCCAATGTTAGTTGTACCTGAAGAATCTCAGATGCGTTATGCTGGGCTACTAGTCTGGAGGTGTGTATATCCTTTGTGAATATGGACACACCACCAACTTTGGAGCTATGGTCCATGTTTCAGGGCTGAAAGGTGTAGAATGAGTTATAGCCTGGTAGCACAGGGGTGCTTTCTGCTGCTTTAAAACAGGTCTCCGTTACAGCACAAATGTCAATTTTCTCCATTTTGAGGAGTGCTTCGAGTGAGTGCATCTTGAGATTAAGACTTCTAGCACTGAGCAGCATGACCCTCAGATTGCATTTATTTACAGCAGTCATGGTGGTAATTTGGTTCTTGGAACACCACCTAAAAAAGGCACTGTAGGGATGCCGAGCACCTTAGCCAGTACCCGGAAACCCAGAGGTGACAGATGCAGGCCATCTCTGGCAAACCATCGAGGTCTGTCAATCATGTCATCCCAAGCAGACGGATACTGGATCCCCTTATAATGACACCAGAAACTTAGCCAATTGTTGAAGTCAATCATTTTTTGTTTGTACTGCGGTATCATTCTGGGTGATGGTAGGATACTGCTCAGGGCTAGTGTCATACCTGCTTGGGCCACACAATCCGAGAGCTCCACCATGTCTCTTTTCATGTAGTCCAGGGAGGTGCATCTCAGGTCATTCACATCCACATGGACAATGACAGAGTCATACTTGTACTTGTTGTGGAGTGACCTGAGTGCGTGTATTATGTGTTGGATTCTGGCACCTGACAGACAGCTGACTGTTACCTTTTCCGTATTCAACCTAGTGAGTGTGACATCTGTGTGCCTCACTATTGAGTCACCTATGATTAGTGTACTGGGCAAGGTGTTTAGCCTTAGGGGCTTAGGTTGAGGGGCACACTGTGGAGGTGAGCTACATGTCCTGTGGTTTTTGCTGTGTTGTGGTGGTCAGGTGCGTTTCTGTCTTGGAGGTCTCTGCTGTTTGGGTAATTTTCTATTGAGAGCCTTCATGAAGGTGGGTGTGTGGTTTGTGTTTTTATGTGAGAGATGTGATGGTTGGTGTTCCGGAGGGCTGTGTGTTCCATGTGGTGTGGTGCAGGTGTTGACCTTCTCCTCTTGACCAGCTAGTCTAGTCTTGGCTGGAGAGTGCGTAGCTTCCAATTTTGTGATATAACTGCATCTCTCACAAGTCTGAGTGTCGGGAGGTAGGAGGAGAGGGTTGTCTGTGTAAATGAGGCAGTTGCTACACTGCCTCAGAATGCCCAAGTGCACCAGGTTAATAGGAGAAAGCGCAGGGAACTGACCTTTAATCGTGCCAAGAGGGGTGGTCATAACTACTAAGTACTGGAGCTATTTCTGTGAAGAATAACTAGTGCTGATGGCACTTAGGTGTGCTACAATAATTGCTATAAAAACCTGCTGAAGTGCAAAGCAATTAAGCTATTTGAAGTGCAAGAAAGAAAGAACTAGCAAGATTCAACGGAAAAACTGAAGAGCAGACTTTCTGGCACCAGTAATAGTTTACTTCAGCTCGGCGATGCTAGGCAGAGCTTAAACAAGTGTAAACCCGAGCAAACGCAAACTTTTTTTTTTTTTTTTTACAGAAAAGCAGTTAAAACAGCAGTAAAAACAATTCAAATGCAGTGCAAGGTAACACACGAGTGTGTAGCTGTATTAAAGCAAATACAGTTTAAATAAATGCAATTAAATTAAAAACAACTAGTGCAGAAAGCAGTAAATTAGGAAAAAATCAAAACAGAGGCACTTAAAGTACCTCTTTCACCTTCCTGATGCTCTTGCAGTCTGCAGGATGCCAAAACTGGATTCGCGGAGCTTAAACAAGTGCAAACCCACACAAATGCAGGCTTTTAAACCAGCAAGTTGAAAGGGATGAAAAAACTGCCCAAACAGCCAATAAACCACAATTTCTGGTTCAGAAACCACTCCTCTTGTGGTAGATAGGCAACCTAGTGCTTACTACTCCAACTGAAAAGCTAGAAGCCTTCCCTCCAACACAGAAAGGCTTGGGGGGCTCAGAAGCTTACAAACAGTCTTGAATACAGCAAATCTGTATCTGGACTAGACTAGTTACAGAAAAGGTGGGAAACCAGCTTAGAACTTTTTTTTATTTGTTTTTCTTTTTACAGAAAAACAGCTAAAACAGCAGTAAAAACAATTCAAATGCAGTGCAGTTCCATATTTCCAGATTGTTTGAGAAGCACACTGAGTCTGAACACAAGGAGAATCTAGCAATGGAAGTACAACACAGAAAATACACCTCAGGCAATGACAAACAGTTAAGATGGGCTGGCTCAACACCCCCCACCTGAAACTAGCTTTTGAGCTACCCTGAGAAACAAAGTGCAGACAATAACAAAGGACAGAAACAATATAGCAAATATATAAATAATAAAGCAAATATATAAATACAGCACAGTGCAAACTGAGTTGCAAAAAGTGTACTTATCATTTTGGAATATAAAATGGGAAATGGTTCCAACTCTACTTACAGTCAGGAGAATTTAGCTCTCTGCTATATCAGCTCTGTACAAATTCACAGAAATGCAGTGCTCTGAATACTTAGTGGACTTAGGGAGAGCAGGGTTTGATGAGCGTTTGTCCACAAAAACCCTAAATGTAAAATAACTGGCCTGAAGCACAAGCACTAAAACCAAAACTAAGATGCATAGAATAGCAGAGATCTTATTCTGAGATCATAGGTGTGCAGACCACTTCCTCACCTTCAGTAGATAATCTATTAGTACTAGGTAGTAGGTACAATTAGGCTACTTAATTCTCAGTGGCAACCATTTACTCCTACCTTCACTAGAGTCCATATGTGAGGGGCACAAATAAGTACTTAAGTAGATGGCCTTTCATCTAGATATATGCATATCACCCATGAGGTGGCCAGTGCCCACACTTTCTTTTCTTCAACATGGTACATCCTAAAAACAAGATTTCTTATGCTAAAGAAATACTTAAGAAGTCACTAAGTGTCAAAAGTCTGCAAGGTACAAGTCTGACTATCAAAGTTCCCAGCAGCCTAATGTAACCACAGATACTTAATTTTCAAAGTCACTTATCACTAACCCTACTTAGAGGAGTTACCATACAATACCATGTGAGCACCTAGGGCAGTACAGTCCAACCAAAACACAAGGAAATGTCCTAGTCATAGGTGCCTCCATACTGAGTCACTGAGACACCATTCATCAATCCTAGTAAAGAGATTAAGATGGTAAACTGCCCAATATGAGTAAGGACGCAACAGGTAATTCTCAAGTCTCTTCACTCCAGATACACCTGTGTCGTGGTTGTTTCTCATGTGTGTGTGAATTACTTGATGTATGCATCTCTGTGTTATATGAAGAGAAAGACATGATAGACCTCGGAGTAGCCATGCAAGGCTGGTATTAAGCTAATCTTGTAGAGCAACCTTACATAGCAAGAATGATTCCTTAGTACAGCCAAAAGAGTATTTAATTCAACAAATGCCTCAGCTGCTGGTGTCATTCATGTGTGTGTGTGGGGGGGGGGCAATGTGTGTTAGCCTGGAAGAAGATGGTTGAAAGGTCTTGCATAGTTTACCAGCTGTGGCCTGAAGTTTTCATTGGAGGGTTAATATATCATCCAAGAATTTCTCTACCCTCCTAGTGCTTTTTTCAAGCAATGTAAACTTACATCATCATCTAAAGTTACCAAACCCAGCTATAACAATATAAGGGCTCAATGCCAGAACCCTTAACAAGAAAGTGCCCTCCTTTGACATTCTACTAACTTTATTTAATACAGATATCTGCATTATTAGTGAAACATGGCTCCAATTAACTATAACATATCCTCCCTACCAAAGGTTTCATGTCCATCACACATTCAGATCCTGTACCGAGGCTGAATTTTTAACTGATGGTGAAGCATCCTTCATCCTCAGTGGCTCCTCATCTTCTAGACTTATACAGCAGGTTAATGACCATGAACTCCTTTATATCCTAACAACTATAACTAAGATGCCATACCATTTCCTTGCCAACTATAAAACCCCCAACTATGATACCCAGAAACAGTAAAACAGGCTGGCTAGAACTTCCACACTGTCTGTATTTTAATCATCTGTCTATTAAATGAATACTACATGACTACATATAAATAAATTTAGTGTTTCTTAGACTTCTTTAAAGATAACTCAGTAGACCAGATTATATGCTCCCCTATGAGAGGATTGACAGTATTGCATCTGACCATTATAAACATAACAGTACACTCTGTGCCTATAATTACAGCCCCCTGGGTTGGGTCTCACCATCATGTAGTGGTTCTCACTCTTAATATCCAGCCCCCCCCCCAAAAAAAAAAAAAACTGATCACCTTCAGTGATTTCTCTAAGGCAAAGTTACTTCAAGTATATGATCACCTGAGGAGTTTTAAAAGCCCCACCCCACTCTTTGAAGACCCAACAGCTGCATTCATGGAGGAGTTCTATTTATCACATCAATACCTGCATTGAGACATCAGTCTCAATCCAAAACAAATACAGTGCTAAGCTTAGAAATTAACTGTCACTAGAACAATAGCTTAAACTAGCTTTATAAGAAAAAAAATCCTCTTCCTTTATAACAAACAGAAAATGCCACACCTCAGAGCTTAGAAGTCAACTCTTCCAAGGATAAATAGAAATTTAAAGCTTCCACTTCTGTCAAAGACAATCACAAGTGCTTCTTCAACTAAATCAGGATCCTTAGAAGCATCACACAACACAAGGCTGAGTTGATAATGGTTCCACCCCCTGAAGACAATGCTAACAAATTTAATTCAGACTTTATCCCCCAATCTCTCCATGGCCTTCATACAGTTGACCCTTCGTCTTATACCCCAAACATCACCCCCGAGCAAGTTCTAAATGTACTATTGAGGTTAAAAAAAATACAAGCTTAATATGGTCTAAAAAAATACCAGGATTTTTTTTTCTTTTGTTTTTTTTTTTGTCTTCTTCGATATCATATTTATTGATCTGGCCCCCAGTACATAATATCCATGTTGGATCTACCTTCTACTCTTTAAAATCCCTGGACTTCCTCTTTTTTCTGTGGCTGGTTGTGGATCCTGAAGGTGCCTGGGAGCTTGTCTCATCTGTGCTTCAATGTGGAGAAGGGTGGGATTTTATTTTTTTTTTATGAGCTACCCACCCGCTCTCCCGTTGATTACATCCGAGAGCAACTTCCCTCTTTGTACCACACCTTCCCTTGAAAAGCATATCAATGAGTGCATACCCATCCCTTCCCCTGCTGCTCCATTAACTAAGCTGCTAATCAAACCCAGATTGGCTAGAAAGAGGCCAGGGCTTTATCTCTCTGCGGCACTAGAATGGTCCTGCCAGGGTACCTCATTTTCAGTAGAAAGTACTGTCTAAACAGCCCAGTACAAAATCTGCTCAACTTCAGTCTCTCATCATGCTTTATGCCTGAGGTTTTGAAAATTGCAGTTGCCATTTCTCTACACAAGGAAGGCACCACCATGGGTCCAGGTAACTATTGACCTATAATTCTCACAAGCCTTATCTGCAAGATAGTAGACTGCATCATTATGAGCCAAATAAACATTGGCATGGCAAATTAAAGTCCCCTTAATGCAAATTAGTTTGGTTTTGTGAAATGTAGGTTCTGTATACTAAACCTCATCGACTTTTTAAAAAAAGACACGAGGCCTATAAACTAAAAGTAAATATTTATTTTACCCAATTTATAGTAAATTGCCTCACATACAAAACCCAATAAATAAAGACTGGGGGAAGATTCTGTTTGAAAAGGCTTATTTCCTGTAGTGTCTCATCTGGCATATTACCAGGGCTGCTTCACATTTACTTTTATGACATCCAAGAATGTGTCAAGTGCCTTTAACTGACTATGTTTGCCGATGGCTGTGAGATTGGATCCATTATCTACTCTCCTGGAGACTACCAGATTCTACAAGGACTAATAGGCAAAGACAAATTGTATGAAAAACACAATGTCAAACTAAACGCCAAAAAGTGTAGTATCATATCCTCTGACAAATGGAAATACCCTTGCCCCTACCACATTAGTGGAATCACCTTTCCAAACAAACAGTTATCAGAGACACAGGCACATCTGTAGACAATACACTCTCCTTTAAGAGCACATACCTGCTGTTTTTAAGAACTCCTCCTATTTAGCCCTGTTGATTACTAAGGGAATTTACTCCAGGCCCAAGAATATTATCATACCAGTCTACTTCTCCTTCATTGGGCTCATAATTGAATACAATCCACTCTTTGACATGCACCTGCCCAAACACATGATCCTGCTTGAAAGGTGCCAACATTACCTTACAATTAAAATGAAGGGCCTGAGTTCCACTACCTGTGCAGGTCACATGAAGCACTAAGTTCTCTGTTGCTTACAGACACACTGGAGTGACCTCTACCTGATTTACAATGCCTCAAATGACCCTTTCCTTAGCAACCTCCTTCCTATTTGCAAGAATATCAATGACATGAGCACACATACTAAAAACCTTAACATTCAACACAGCATAACCCAACCTAATCATATGACAGATACATCACACAGATTTTATCTCCTGTAGAACAGACTCCCTCTTAATACAAATAATGCTCTTATCCTCTCAAAATATAGCCTGGGTGGCTGGATGGGTAACCAGAAATACATACTTGGACTCACCCTAATAACTCTCTTAGAAAAGAACCACAAACAGTGTAAAATGCATGGCTAGGCTACAAATAATCTGACAAATCAATTGCCCGGTAATAACCAATGAATCTACAAAACCTAGTTTTAGTATACAGAAAACGTGATCAGTTCTTTGGACCAAGGCGTAACAGATACAGGTACTTATTATTACAGGTATTATTATTATTATTATTATTAGGTTTACTCAAGGCCTTTGGTATGGTCCCATTGGATGGTTTGTTGAAATCATTATTTAGTTTTGGCAACAAGAAATACATTTATATCCAAGTAACAATATCTGACAAACAGCATATTCTTTTTAGCAAAACATCTGGGCAATATGAAAAATAGTACTGTGTGCCACAAAGAACCCTTTTTCTTCTTATGTCCAGGATTGTTTATACTTTTATGACTATAAAAATGTATACTGATATGGTCTAGATGGAAAACAAATGCAGATAACTGCAAAAGAAGTAAGGTCAGTTCTGTTAATGATGTTGCTTGCTTATAAGAAGTGTAATGCTGTTTAGCACTAGAGGTAAAAAGATGAATTTGAGGGTATCTAAAAAGGAGTTGCATTGTGCAAAACCAGCCACATCAGCTTCATTTTGTTAAACTCAGAAATAAAAAAAAAATCACAATCTTATTAAGTAAAATTTAACATTGTGCTATTTTTTTCAGCCCCCCCCCCCCCCGATTTAATATAAATAAATGTGTGCTTGTTACCACTGGACAATGAAAATTAATCTGTCCTTTTTTTTTTACAAAGTCTTTGGAACTTCTCTGACTGACTGTTTTTCTTTTAAATATAATGGCAATGTTATTAAATGAAAATGGTTTACTACTGTGCAATATCATTTTTGATACTTATCAAAAAGACAGGAATGTTTGTGATCCCTGTGATGCTCACCACTGCTACCAATATGTGATGGCTACCAATATGTGTCGCCCCCACTCTGAGCCAGTAATCAAGGAGCCTGAATCCTCACCACTGACAATGGAGAGGGACGTGCACTTGGAATACAAATGGATACACTCAGTATTTTCAGATGCAGACCTCTCTACTTCAAGTACAGTGTCCCTAAAGAGCACACAGGAAATACATTCAGCCTAGGGTCTGGATGTCTCTATATCTGCCTCCCTCCAGATCCCAAATAAGACTCCCCACTGGTACAACTGTAGGGTTAGGTCCTCAGCAGAGTGTCCAAGCCAAGTCATCTGGCACACTTTATGTAAACCCAGTACTTTGTGTCCCTGCCCCAAGTAGCTGACACACACACACACAGATTTAATTTTCACACACACAAACACACACCTTGGAAAGGCTGGCACAGATTACCCACTCTACCAATTTTGCCCAGACTATAAGGTAGATTCACTGCCACCAGACACTCCACAATCAGCTAGTCTAAGGCCCATAACAAAGGGTGTTCAATTATACCGTGTAATATCAATACCAATACAAATGGTAGTAGTTCACCAAGATGGCTAGGCCTTCTGGAGTGGCCCAAACAGTGTCATCAAATCAATATAAACAGACTCACAGGTTAACTACTTTCTACAAGTATTAACCGCAATAAAAGTTTTAAATATATTTAACAATAAATAATAAAAGTACATGAAAATACTGAACATAAAGTCACAGTAAACCACAGAGTTCAGTTCACAGGAAATATTGAAAAGAACATGGATGGACAGACTCAGACAAATAAAGAAAAACAATATCTAATCTAAGCTTCATAATATTCCTGACTGAATCTAAAACATTTTTACTGTTCCCTAGTTAAGTTATTTAATATTGCAAGGCGAGATGCTGTGGGTAAGCAGACTATCTAGTCAGCCTTACAAAAAGAATACTCTAAGAGTACTCCCTGTAAAATATAATATCCAAGATGACTTGCAGAATGACCTCATCTGGTCACCTGAATCTAGGTTCTCACAATATCTCCTTTTAAAGTTTGAGAAAGGACTTTAGTAGACTGCTACAATACACATTTAAAGCTTTTATGGAGACAGAAATATTTATAACACTTCTTCCCTTCTTTACAAAGGCTAACAGATAATGGCTGCTCCCAGACCTACGGTCTCCAGTCCCATTCAGTACTCTGGAGTGCCTTTTAATGGTTTAACAGCTCATTTACATTTTCCTTATTTTTCTTAAAATAAGCCAGCTGGTTAACCTTTGCTGTGCCAGCGTCCTCTTTTAAAACATATACATTTAATTCAGTTACCATAATACATTTACATTTCTCTCCATTTCAACAGGGTGCACTGTTGATATATTTTAAACACAATTAACAAAAGCAAAGCTCACAAATACATTTTCAGCACAAGCATCTGTACAGGTCAGCTTGATATACAAATGACATATAATTATTTACAAAATTCCAGCTAGCTGTACTGGCACAAGTCATACATCCACTGCCCTATTTCTTCCTGGCATGGCTGGCAGTACCTCCTATTATCACAGTCTCTATGCTCAACTGTATAATATGGCAAATAACTGAATGTAATGAAATAAAATTCAAATACTACATATACATCAAAAGGCATTAGGACACTACAGTAAACATAAAGGAACTTTTCAAACAGGATTTATGGAATGTATCATTTTGGCCAGGAATCAGAAAGAACCCAGCTGCAAGATTAGCATCTGTGGCAAAATGACCTGTTTAACACAATTACGAAAGACAGTTAATCAGAAACACACTGCTGACATGGAGGAAGGATCTAATTAATGGCTAATATGCATGTCTCTAATAAGCAGTTTGCTGTAATAATTACCTCTGGTGGTCCATGCTTCATTTGGCACTGGCAATTCACATCATCATACACATGCGCACAAACACATGCCCTTATTTCTTAACTGTCCTTGATTTTATAGAACATCCATGATTTTGCCACTTATAACTCCACTGACCCTCATAACTCGCAGCCATGACAATCTGTCAATAAACTATATTAATTTATATTTGTTTACTGTGACAATCTTACTGTGTCAGCTAAAGCAAACACCTTTTCAGTACAGGTCCAAAGAGAAAAGCTGCATATATCAGTATGCAAAGGACAGTATTCACTGCATTCTAGTTTTTTTCTGTCAGAGCACTTGATTTAATAGCCTTTTAAGATAATTTACACCACGTGGCAGTTGGCAGGTGTAGGGTCTCATAAGGGATAATTGGCTAGGCTTAAATGGCTCGCAAGGGCAGTTAGCCTAGTACTAATCTATGAATCTATGAATCTAAAAAAGGGAAAAAGTGTTGCAATAAATTTCCTAGTATGGTAACATAATACAGAAAAAGCTCATTAAAAGCAGTAGCAAAGTTAGCAGATAATCCTACACATTTATAAATGCAGTGAATAATTTTCACAGTTACATAAAGCACATATATGGTAGACTGTTTTACACTCACACTCATAAACATTTACTTACCACAATCAAAGCAGAGTATGGGTAACAGTTGCAATGCAATGCAGAGCATGAATAGGGTGAGTAGAGAGATAAGATCTCAGATAAATACCAGATATATTGCGTGAAGAGGACATGGGAAGGGAAGAGTCTAGAGGGGTTAGAGTAAGCTGATTTTGGAAAGAGGTGGGAGAGAAACATAATGTATAAGACTAGGGTGAGAAGAGGCAGCAAGATAGTATAGCTGGGGATGAGAGAAAAGGAGGAGTATAAAGCAGGAAGAATACTAATGCCAGAATATCAGTACAAGTACAAAAAGGGCAAGGAGAAACAGAATGGAGGAACATCTGCCACAGGTTAAATTTAATTTAATAAACTATCATGAGGAGGAGGAGAGAGGAGGGAAGAAAAGCTGTCTAGAAAGGTGAAGACAGTTTAGCTTTAACCTGGTGTGGAACAGAAGAACCACTGTGTATCATGTAAGTTCTTCTGAGTATATTTTTGAAAGGTTTGTTTACTGCCCAAGTAATAGGACCAAGAAGTTCCACAGTCTAGATATACAGGAGGAGTGCACAGACTCACCAGCTGAATTATCACATGGGGTTATGTGGAGAATTAGTTTGTTAGTGGGTCTGTTAAGGGAGTAATGCTGAAAAATGTTGCTTAAAACTGATCAATGGTCAGGTTTGTAGAGGAGTTTGTATGTGGTTAGTAGCTTTAAAAATGATAAATATTGGGGTAGTTCTAGTCATGAAAGTTTTTTTAGGAGCAACAGTGATGAGTTTTATTAGGTAAGATGATTGCAGATTTTGTTTCTTTATTACAACAATGGTCAAGGAAGTTGGAGTTTGAGGCCTGCAGGGTAATCAGTACTAGAGCAGTGTACAGAGTGCAGAAAGCAGTACAGATGAAGCAATGTGTCTTCAAGTGTTTTGTTAAATAAGGAGTTATCCTGTAGAATGATCATAGCTTTAGATGTATTTTTTAACTGCTTCTTTTATATGGTAGTCAAATTTTAGTTATCAATAGTGACTCATAAAAGTTTTGTGTTTCTTTCATACTTATTATTGTTTGGAATATGCTTTATGATGCAATTCCTGCTGGCCAATTAACTATTATGTAATTTAGAATAATACTTGCAGAATGCCCTTGGTTTTAATGCACTAATGCACCCCCCCATATTACAGGCTTTGCACATTACCAGGAAAACAAATACAAAATTAGCATGAATGAACAAAAAATAAAGTCACAGAAAATAGCAATACTAAATAAAACTCCCAAAAAGATTTAATAAAGTAAGCGCTTTCATACAAATTAATATCAGTATTTCATCAGACTTTACAAGCTGAAACTAAATGCTGTTAAATACATCCAAAGCTGGTCACATGATATTAATTACATAATTGATGAATACAAAATTGGTAAAAAAAAACATCATCAGAAAACCAACAAAGAATTTATATAAGTATTCACAGTAGACATTAAATCAACCATACCAGATATCTGCAATAGGTTGTTATAAAAATGCAACTACAAAATAATGTTATGGGAAATAAAGTGATAAAAAATGACAGTGTAATAAGACAAAATATAGCAAAGCAAGCTTCCATAATGTTTTTTTGGAAAACATCACAGAAAAAATACTGAGATTCATTATCTATTTAAGCTTCTTAGTTTCAAAATGCAAGCTATAGATCATACATCATTAATACCCGGATGCCTAAAAGCATCAACTCTAAGTTGCCATAATAATTCACATCTCTCTAACCATAGTGAAATAGATCCCCCTCTAGTGTCAGCCCCAATATGATCTATAACCCGAAAGGTAAAACTATGTTCAAAGTTCATAGCCACATGTTTAGCCAATGCGTTCTCAACCTTTTTATTTTTAATCGCATATTGATGTTCATAAATGCGATCTCTTAATCGCCTGTCATTTTTCCCAATATAGAAAACTGGGCAGCAGCTATGAACCTTGAACAAAATCTTATTACACTGTCATTTGTTTTATCACTTTATTTCCCATATTATTATTTTGTATTTGCATTTTTATAACAACCTATTGTGAATATCTGGTATGGTTGATTTAATGTGTGTACTGTGAATACATATATGAATTCTTTGTAGGTTTTCTGATGTTTTTTTTACTGATTTTTCATTCATCAGTTATGTAATTAACATCATATAACCAGCTTTGGATGTATTTAACAGCATTTAGTTTAATCTTGTATTAAAGTCTGATGAAGTACTAATATTAATTTGTACAAAAGCGCTTACTTTATTAAATCTTTTTTGGGTTTTATTAAGTATTGTTGTTTTCTGTGCCTTCATTTTTTTGTTTACTAGGCTTTGTACATTAGTCTAGGAGGAATTTAGAAGTATGGCAACACCCCTCACACACATTCAGACATTCACAAGCACACACCACTGATTAGACACCACCCCATACCTGATCACGCTCACAGACAGATACACCAATTCACCCATATCAACACTTACATATATATTTCCAGACACATATACCCTATACACTAAATTACCCTCCCCAATGTGACCACCCAGCAGACACACACACACCTGAGACTAGTCATGCCTCTGTAGACATACATGCTCCACACATATCTCCCACCACTACCTCTCAGCTAAACTCCTTGACAACTACCTTGAACGTCATCTCAACCAATGAAAGTAATGGGTCAATGCGGCCTTTCAGCCATGTAAATTAACACATTTTCCCATGTTAATGTATGCACCCTAGAGATTCCATGAATTGCTGAGCTACATAAACCTCAGGAATTTCTGGAAAGGAACAAAATATGCTCTTATACTGTGCCCCTGGAATACCACATTAATAATAATGATAATACTCATTTGTTAATCATGTAGGCCCAATGGACACACAGTTCCTTTTCACTGGTGACCACTGTTTGGTTAAATGACTTCCTGAAGGTTACACAGTAGGAAAATGAGGGTTTTGGGAATCAAACATTGCACCATAGGAAATTAAGCTTACTGCCTTTTTCATCTGCACCTGCTGCCAGACTTTAAAGTAAGCTATGAGAACAGCCAACAGTGGTGATTCTATTGACTATGTAGAATCAGTGTCATAGGGCTTGTCTATGAATCAAAAAGGGCTATTGCCAAAAGAGTAGCATCCTGTTAAGTCTAATCACTGGCAATAGCCCTTTCTGAATCCCACGGAATGTCTACAGTAAAGAGCTATAAAGACTGTCTAATTATTCCACCAGCCACACTGGATTAGTTGCTGTAGGCTTGTATACTAACTGTAAATGGAATTTACAAGTGTTACATATAGCTATAATTCAAATAACATAACTCCACCCTGTAAATACTCTACATATTTTGACACAGCTTGAAATATTGTTTCTTGCTATCCCTTCTCTATATGCATTTACCTTTGACATGCATTTTCGACATTTTATGAAGTATTTTTAATTATTCTTTTTTTTTTTTTTATTTGCAGCTGAAAAGGGTCAACTGACCAGTCAGCTTAATCAGCTACCAAATTTCAGATAAATAAAAATAAAATATATCAACATGCACACATATGTATGGCATACCTCTCTAGAGATAAAAACGTAAAATCAGAAAGACATTCTAAATAGTACTCTTAGAAATTCAGAAAATTGCTGGACTAACAAATTTTGCATCAACACACATTAATAATATGAAGTCTGAATCTCAAATATTTGTCATTACTTAATGACTTCAATCCCCAACGATTTTCAAAAGAAACAAAAAAATTATGAGGAACAAGCCAAACATATCAGGCAAAGATCTGTACAATTCTGAACCTGTTGAGAGGTATTTCAAAGGTTATTCTTTTAGAAATATATTTTATTTTCCAAGTTCAATTATTTTAGAAAACTATTTTTTCTGCATTTACGAGTGTTAATCATAAAGGCAAACATTTTTGTCTAAAAGTGCAATAAATAAGAAAGCAACATTAATATGCCAACAATGCATATTTTCAAACGATATATAAATCAAAAATTAATTTTACAAAGTATTTGTACTGTAATCATAGCAGTAGAATCAACTGGTCTACAATACCCAATAATCTAAGTAAAAATTAACATTTGTAAACCTGCGATTGTAAATTAGTAATTAAACCAGCAAAGTCTACAAATCCAAATCATTGTAATCTCAGTGTATGAGATACCACAATTTGAATTCCAAACCAATGACTACAAAACAACTAAATAACATGAACTCTAAAGTGTAAACTAATAAGTGTTTATAATAAGTACATCATTAAGAAAAAATAAACAGCATTTTCTACCTTAAAAAGACTGCAAATAATAGCAGAAATTATGCTTTAGATCTAATTCCACAAGAATGCAGATGCCGGATATTATATGGGAGATAGCAGTCAAGGTATATTGATGTTTAACACGAAACAAAGTTCCTTCACTGTAAACCAAGAATTGTGATTTTTAGATAGGTTAGTTTCTGCAGTGTTAAGGTCTGTCTATAAAACACACAGATAACAGATAGGGAAATGAAAGATCACAAAGCATATAGCCATATATAAAAAATTACAATAAAAAAACAAGTACTCATATGGTGCAGTAAAGTAAAATAAATAAAAATAAACCAAACACTGGAGACGGCAGAACAATATGCTCCAAATAGCAAATCACAGTCACAGTTCGTCTCAGTAAAATATACCGATCCAAAAAACGAGTAGTCTCCAACTTCCAGAAAATATACTCCAGGCAAAAAAGAATGACACGTTTATTAGTATATAGGGCAAGAGCTTTCACCGGTTAGGCTTCTCGGTCTTATAAAATTGCAGTAGAGAACTGCAATAAAAATGTTACACAAAAAATTCAGTGGAAATGCACATCTGTGTCTGTTTTCTTTGTGCTTAATAGACTTCTGTAAAGAGCATCTGTGTGCCAAGCTTTGAACTTCTCAGTCTTTACAGCTATTACTGAGAGATATGAGGAATACTATGATATATGAGTCTATAGTTAATGGTTGAACAGCACGTTTATCGAATGGCTGTTCATCAAATACTAATTGCAGAAATGTCCTTAAATTGAATGGCCATATCATCATAATGATTTTCATCATACAATGACGGCTGGCCAACATAAAGGAAGCATAAACAAATACTTAACGGTAACTGAGCTACAAGGATAATTAGCGGGGGCATGGGTGGGGCATGGGGGTACACCCTCACAACATGAGTGTCCAGTGCTCACATGTTTCTCTTGAGGGAGCCTATGCCCCCCACTAATTATATATACCAACTCCAAGATCACAGTACAGTGGGGAAAGGGCAGGTTTCCTTTATGTCAGCCAACTTCATCATTTGATAAAAATCGTTACAATGATATGGCCATTCGATTAAAGGAAGTTTAGACAATTAGTATTCAGTTAACATCCATTCGATGAATGCGCTGCTCAGTGATTAGCCATAGATCTATGATACATGTGGATGAACTACTTAATTTCTAAACTAAAAAAAAGTCAACAGTCTATGTTGGACAAATGTAATAATAATAAGTAGAAACAAATCACCAGGCCGCAGCACATCCTCAGAGAAATAATCTCAGAGCATTCACCTAAAGAACAATGTTTTTAGCAAGGGGCAAGCCCCGTCCTCAAACCTCCATGCGACTTCTGTACCCCCATTTTGGGGGAATGTACACAAATATCCATTGATAAATCACATATTGGAAAACATATTCTCCCTGCTATTGTAGTAATCTTACAAAGCTGTTGATAAGTTTTCTGTCATCAATTTTTGCCAACAAAACTGCTGTCAACTAATCCACCTTTTGACTTATTGCATGCCTCTTACAGTTAGATAGACAGGAAGAAAAGAACCAAATTTAAACAAATGTGTTTAAAGTTGACATCTACTTTGTCGACAATTTGCTTAAAAAAAATGTTGACTGATGTCCAAGATCTTACAATCCACTGGAGTCATGGATTATGCTCTATCTCCAGTACTGTATGATCTCAGATCTAGTATAAATAATTATAAGAGTGTGCTGAGGAGCTAGCACTGAGGGAATTCTTAGGCACATGTAACAGTTCGATGTTTGCATTTTTTTCAATATCAGCGATGTCAATGTTTGGGTATTTCAATAACTGTGTGTGTGTGTGTGTGTGTGTGTGTGTGTGTGTGTGTGTGTGTGTGTGTGTGTGTGTGTGGTTTTATGTATATCTTGTGATCAAGCTTCAAAATAGATCAGTTTCAATATGGTCTATATTAGAAGCACGAAAAGACAAAACCGTGAAAATGCAGGTAATCAAACTCGGTATTGTAGGGGGCTGCACCCCCCCCCACACCTCTCGCTAGCTATATATTCCAACTTCGAGATTGCACTACAGTGAGGAAAGGGCAAATATCCTACTTCTCACTGTACCACAACCCCACTAACACCCTTTCGATTCCTGGCATTTTCGCTCATGTGAGCGTTCGCGGTTTTGTCTTTTCGTGCTTCTAATATAGACCCGTTTCAATATGTATCTTAGTAATGCTATACTGCATACTCAGAATCTCCCTGTTTATTATTCAATCTGACATTACATGGTGTCAGAATAGAGAAATATTTAACATAAAAGTGAAAAAATATAAACGGAAAAATGGAAAAAAAAACATATACTACAGGTTTCCAAGAGTTTGTATTTGAAAATACACAAGTACAATTCTAAGCAGAAATATGCTGCAAGGACAGCACTTAGAATTACCTCAGTGAATGAACATTTGGGAGAAAAGAAACTTTTTTTCTAAAAATCTGATATCTTCCTGACTGCAAGTGAATTAGATGAGAATCCTGTAAAGGTACCATGCAGGTATTAAGCTATCTTCCTGAAAGGAAAAAAGGCAAAATAACAGCACTAGAGGAGACATTCAGGAATCATTGTGAGAACAATATGTAATTTGCTCACCATCTATTCTTTACATGGACACAATGTTCTACATAGAGTATTAATGCTGAAAAATCCAGCCAAATAATGTGAATTCCATGATTCATTAAAAAATAATAGTTTGTGATAAAAGAAGTTATAAAATAGGAGGTAGGCTATTAAGAAAGATATCTGATTATCAAAAGCTGTAGATGTGTGCAAATCTAGTGAAACTGATACTGTGAAGTTTAGATAATTAACTGATGAAAGATTGAACAAAAGCTAAAATGTGAGTGAAAAGCCAAAAATAAGAAAATTCCAGATATCATGCAGAGATTTACTAATGATAGCCTGCATGACTATACTAATTTATTTATGTCTTAGGAAATTTAAAATAGAATCATCAGATACAAATAAAATTCTACTGTGATACTATTTTATATATATATGTATGTATATATATATATGTATATATATATATATATATATATATATATATATATATATATATATATATATATGGGTTCACGGTAGAATCCCGAAATACTGAAATCACGAATTTCAGTATTTCGAAATTCTATAGCCGAAAGCTTGAAATCCCGAAACCCCATAACCGCAAAATATGAAATTGTGAACCTACACTACAAATGCATCACACACATACACAATCTCCCCACACAATCAAACATACAATCCTACACTACAGACAAGCAGGGGAGCAGGCCCCCCACATCACCCCCACTTACATATTCTACGAGATCGCACAATGAAACACAAAAGTAACTCACACTTAAACATTTCACAACCCCTTGCACACATATCACAGCCAAAACACACACTAACATACACTAAAGCCCCTAACCAACGCACCCATACATACATACCTGAACTTACACCTATCCATTCACACACCGCAATACCAGAAGCTCTGAACTTCAATATTTTGAATTTTGCACTTCTGGTGTTTTGGGATTTCAAGGCTTTGGTGTTCTAATTTTGAAATACTGAAATTCGGGATTTCACCTGGAAAGTGTTAGTAGCTACCAGAGATAACCTAGACTTGTACCTACACTGAATGAAACACTTGAATGTAATTAAAAAGAAATTTTAGCCATAAAAATGGGATAATAGTATAATATCTGCAGAAAAGAAATGATATTTGAATTGACCTGCAAGAAATGAATAAAACAATTAAAAGATGTTACTATCCACTGCATACAGGTGAAATATTTTCAAGAGTGCCACATGCACTTTCTTCAATGTTAGATCTTAACTGTTATTCCTGCAGATAAAATTAACTATACACTAAACACAAAAAATTGTTTAAAAATACTGTTAAGCAATCATAAAATCAGTCATGAAACAAAAAATCAATCATAATTTTGATGCTCTTAATTTTAGGGTACTGCTTATAAAAATACAATCATTCAACCCGGGGAATACACCGGCATTTAACCTCATCTGCCACATCAACTCTATGAATTTGTCACAGTTCCTAGGATCCCTGTCAAGGATTCACAAACACTTTTTCAAATATAAAAAAAAAAAACAGATCATCATACTTTTATGACACTTTAATAACTTCTTTTTAAACAGAGCATTGCTCATATTTTGCTTCCCGATGTCATAATAATACTCATGCAGTCTCATGCTAAGGGGACATTTAATCTTATCCACATAGTAGGCATGACAAAAAGCAAGGTAAACTCCCCCTTTTGTATTACCATCATAGTTATCATTCATAATAAACTCTTAGCTGTTAGATTTAAGGGAGAATTTAATACCTTGGTAAATGTAATTACAATACAAACAAGAAATACCAAATGTAAAACATCCTGTCTACCAAAAACTCCACACACCGCCCGTTAAAATCAGAAAACTTTTATTAAAACTTGTGTTTTAAAACTGAGATAAGTGCTTTCATCTCAATATTCTTTTTATACAAGATACTTCATCAGATAACACAGTTCAGTCCATTTACGTTTTATATACTGCAAACGATACACGTCAGAGTCCCACTTAAATAGACACCACCCAATGCAACGAATCAAATGAATGAAGCAGTGAATGAACGAATTAACATAACATTCAGTCACGATTATCCTTACTATCTGCAAATGTTTAATGGGTTATAACCTTAAAAATACAAATATCCAAAAAAGTGAATGAAGTATGTTAGAATTAACCTTAATATTCATATTACTAGCATTTCAGTGCCTTCAATTTCAAAACACTCTTGATAGAGAGAGTTCCATTCAAACCTGGCCGAAATTATGCATTTAACTGGATTTGCCATGTTAGTTTACATTTTTCTAACAAAGGTCATGCTCCTCCTCTTTCATTCACATTTAGACGTTTTAATACAACAAATTTAATGTTATGTCCATAATTTTCATGGCAATGTTTTGCAAGGGCATTTACATCCTTATTCAGTCTAATGTCTCGTAAATGTTCCCTGATTCTATTTTTTAATTTCTGCTCTGTTTTTCCAACATAAAAACATGGGCACAGGGAACAAAGGGCCAAACAGACCACCTTGTCTAAATTAAAAGAACACCTCCCATTTATTCTGATTTTAAGGCCATTAATACACATTTCACTAGCTTCTAGGATATTGGAACAGTACGAGCATGTTCCACATCTAAAAAACTAAGAAAGGCAAGTAGACTAAGAAAAAACAACAAACCGAGTGCAAAAGCAGCCAAGTTTATTGACAAATATTTTAAAGCGCTTTTTCGTCAGCGTTAATACCTGACTTCATCAGAAATAACAGTCAGTAAAATGAGACAAGCCATTTAAAAAGTTTAAAATTGAACACATTATTACGTAGGATGCTGAACTACCCTCAAATTCATTTAAAGAGACATACTCAATTATATGGCAAGTCAATAAGTAATACATAAAAACTAAACATAACACTACCAGTAACAAGATATTAGAAAGTATGTTAGGTTTTTAAAAAAACGTCATATCTAACTAATAATAATAAGACTGTTCAATTTTAATAAGCTTGAAATTGAACACGAATCATTAATACCTGGGTAACTATACGCATTAAGCCTGATTTGCCAAACTAACTCAGCTTCTTCAAGCTTCAAAGGTCTAGGACCCCCCCTCTGCTATCACAGGTAACTTGATCGATAGCTAAAAATTGGAATGTATGGTTGTTAAAGGCTGAAATATGTTTAGCTAGAGCATTATCAAGTTTAAACTTTTTCATAGCGTATAAATGTTCATATATTCGGTCCCTAAGCCTTCTTTCGGTCTTACCGATATAGAAGGCCGGACATAATGTGCATCTAGCTAAATAAATAACAAAAGTGGAATTACAAGTAAGTTTATGTCTTATTTTATAAGAAATATTGTTTAAATTGAAATAAGTCACTTCTTCCACATACCTGCAATAATTACAGTTATAGCACTTCCACATACCAGCATTACGGACTATCAAGTGTGGGGTACTCTCCAAGGTAGATTTAATGTTCCTCCCTTTCTTGAAAGCAACCTTAGGTCTGGTACCTAATTTGTCAAAGACAGTGGGGTACAATTTAAAAAGTTCCCAGTTCTTATTAATTGTGTCAATGCAAATATTACTACCTGTACTAAAGGTTGTGATGAAAAAATTAGTATTTTTATCATCCAAAGGAGCCACAGTTGTTTGCTCAGACTCATATGCAGTATAGTCATTGAGATTGAGTGCAATGTCAGAAGAACTTAAAGACCTAGTGTCAGTCACTGGAAGCAGCGGTTTATAAATGTACTGGCTTCTTTTGACTGATATTTCTTTTATTAAATTGTCCAAAAGACATTCAGGATAACCACGTGATGAAAACATATTTTTTAGTACTGCACACTCCTCAGAAAAATTGTCTAAACTGACTATCCTGGCTGCTCTTACTAGTTGGCCTTTGACGACGGACTTTTTCTGGGAGAAGGGGTGGCAGCTAGTGAAATGTAAGAAAGTGTTAGAGTAGGTCTTCTTACGAAAAATCTTTGCAGTGTAACAATTATACTCGATGTTTTTACTTAATAGTACATCAAGATAGGCAATGCTGTCAATCCCAAATGAGTATGTAAACTCTAAGAAATTGATAGTGTTATTGAAATAATGTAAAACTGATTTGCTTGTCTCCTCATTTGCATTAATCAAAATGAAAATATCATCAAGAAACCTAGTATAGAAAATGAACTTGTCAAGGTAATGGTTGTTATCAGAGAATACAAATTCAGATTCCCAGTGGGCCATGACCAAATTGGTTATGCTCCCATCACAAGGGGACCCCATTGCCACTCCTACTTTCTGTAAGTAGAAGTCACTGGAAGACATAAAGAAGTTGTAAGAAAGAATAGGGTCGCTAAGCACAGATACCAGATAGATTTCTCTGTCGGGGGCATTGTGTTTCTTTAAAGCAAGACTCACCCATTCAAGTGCAATGTTGTGTGGGATGCTACTATACAAATCTTTCACATCTATAGTTAGAAAGTTTGTGAGAGTGTTGTAATTGACAGATCTAATAATCTCAAGGAATGAAAGAGTATGTAAAAGTATCACAACGAAAATCCAAATTGCAGAAAGTGGACCTCCAATCACTCGAAACCAATATTATAATTTACAAGTTGCACTTTATTACACAAACAAATGAGGATCACAAGGGTTGAGCGCTTTCATCTGTGAAAGTACAGATTTCATCAGAACCAATGATACTACATCAAAGCAACATTTTATACCAGTTTTGGCATAAATTAATTAATTGTTCTAATCATTCTAATCACATTCTCAACTTAAAGCAGCCATGTTCACTGAGACCTATGCCAAACAGTACTATAATATTGTATGTAAACTATTGATATCCTAAAAATATATTCTATAAGCATATTCTAAAAACATGTTCTAAAAACAAACATTACTATAAGGTAATTTAATATAATATAATATCTCTCTATCTAAATAAATATTTGTAATACTTAAAATCTATATATATAATAAATGTTGTAAGATATTGTAACTTCCCATTAGTCCTACTAATTCTATATACTGTTCTTAATAACTTACTGGGTGTCAGATGCTCTGTAATAAAAACTTAACTTTCTAAATCTTGCACCTATGTTGGCTTAAATATGTACATCCTTATGTCGAAAGGTTAAAACCTAATTACATCCTATTCTAAATACAAATATGCTGAGATGTGTGTAGAGTGATGATACGGGTACTCTTAATTTAGTGCTAACAATGGTTTCAAGCTAATGAAATCATTGATCCCTGGCGGTGTGGTGGCGTCTGTACATATTTGCCATCTGCTTTCTTTCCATGCCAGGTATGTCTTCCAGTTTCCTCCTTTGTCCTTAATATCAACTTGGTCTATAATGGAAAAGCTAAACTTGTGATCGATGCCTTTGTCATGAATGTGCCTGTATAATGCATTTTTCATGTCTTGTTTTTTTATCTTATAGGTGTGTTCGTATATCCTTATTATATATATAGATTTTAAGTATTACAAATATTTATTTAGATAGAGAGATATTATATTATATTAAATTACCTTATGGTAATGTTTGTTTTTAGAACATGTTTTTAGAATATGCTTATAGAATATATTTTTAGGATATCAATAGTTTACATACAATATTATAGTACTGTTTGGCATAGGTCTCAGTGAACATGGCTGCTTTAAGTTGAGAATGTGATTAGAATGATTAGAACAATTAATTAATTTATGGCGCCAAAACTGGTATAAAATGTACGTTTTGATGTAGTATCATTGGTTCTGATGAAATCTGTACTTTCACAGATGAAAGCGCTCAACCCTTGTGATCCTCATTTGTTTGTGCAATAAAGTGCAACTTGTAAATTATAATCTCAAGGAATGACCATGAATCTTTACAGATCTGGTCTTCCTTGAGAACATACTTCTGAAGTATACTATCCACAACTTTAGCACAGGAATATGTGGGTGAGCCCCTACTGTCGACCAACAATCTAAGTGGAGGGTTGTCAATACATTTATGCATTTTTGGGATCCCGAAAATACATGGGTATCTGGGAAATGACGTAGTTAAGTAACCATACATTTTTGGGTCAATTCTACTCTCAATAAATAACTCTTCGATACAATCTTTAATTACCTTGTAAGCCCTGTTAACTTCTGATCTTGAACTGAGTTCGTAAGTGACAGAATGTAATACTTCGTTTAAACGAGTCTGGTAATCAACAGTGCTAAAGACAACCAACCCACCTCCTTTGTCAGGTTTACAGAATCTAAGGTTTTGAGATTTAAAAAATTGTAAATACTCCACCTCTGTCATTTTCAAATTAAATGTTGTATTGCGGAATGTATTACTAGTCCCAAAATGCCTAATATCCAACTCGCAACATTTTTCAAATAACTCCAAGGCTGGGTGTAGTGGGGGGTTGTAAGTACTAGGTACATACAACTGGCCATATTCAGTGTATGTAGAATTGTTACCCATTAACAAAGTAAAGTTCAATTTCCTAATGAAAAGCTTTATATCTAAAATAGTATCAACATTTAAAGACTTAGAAGGAACAAATGTTAACCCCTTAGACAGAAATTCAACCATATCAGTGTCAAATTTGGTGGTGCTAAAGTTGTAAAGTTGAAAATCCTCAGCTTTATTACTGACAACCTCAACATGTGATGATTTAAGTCTATAATCAATATCAACAATGTTAGAGTCATCAAGAGACAGTGTGTCAATAGTCGCAACCTCAACAGGAGCGAGATTATCAACTATATTCTCATCACAAAGTGGAACGTCTGAACCAAGGCTTAGTAGTGGCCCATGATGTTTTATTTGTTGTTCCTCCACTTCATTGTGGTTTGCAATTGTTGAAAGTTCCTGGTTTTTGGTCTCGCCCCCGTAAAGGGGTGCTGCTGAAAATTTAAATGTTGATTTAAAGAATTCTGATTATGTTGGCCACTTCTCAACCTCTCACTCCATGGTGTGCCACTTGTTACACCCACTCTCAAATTTTTATCAGACAAATTATCAGTGTCTTCATTACCCAGATTACGCTGTAATAAACTGGTACTAGTAGAAGGAGATTCCTGAACCAAAGGGTTATGTTGACCAACCCTAATTACAGTACTGTCATTAGAAGAGAGTATACCCTTTTTCTAAGTCTGACCCAATGGAGGGTTAGGATAAGCTAACCCTTGCTTATATGCGTCACAGTCTCTTGAAAGTTTCTTTATTTTTTGAGACTGTAACTTTATCATATATTCATCAATACTGACAAAGGTGCGCTCGTATTCAAATTTGTATCTATTAAACTCATAATCGTTAATAATCGTTTTATCCAAGTCAATAATATACAGAGAAAGTTCCTCTATCCATAAAGTATAATGTTTAACAATTAAAGCAATTGGTTCCAAACCATGGCGGTCGAACAGATTTACCAATTCAGTGTGAAATCCTGAACCGGCCTCTAGGCTGGTTAGATACGATGTACGTCTCAAACCTTTGTGAACTATCTTCAAAGAAAGACATTCTGTAAAGTAAGCAACTTCAAGTTGCAGTTTCTTTAGTTTAAATAGACATGCATCAAAAGTTTTTAATTTTGAAGAAATACTATTCGACCCATCATCTGGAAAGTTATTGTCACTAGGCACAGTTCTATTGTTACTGACACCAAACGCAGATGGTTTAGAAAACTTGAAACAATTATTAAGCCATACAGGTAAACTCACATTAGTGGCATTACCTTTGTTCCCAGAATTGGAGCATAAAGGTGGAAACAACAAAGACTTGTCAGTATTTGCAACATCCTGCGGAGACCGGTCTATTTGACAACAGTAGGAAAAAGGGTATTTACAGATTGGCGGTCTCTTCCTACCTAGGCAGCTGTTGGTCCCGAACCAACCCTTCATTTGGTTCGGTGAAAGGAATGTTACGGTCGATTAAACCACCCAAAGGTAAATCAGTCTGACGTTTACTCAGGCCAGACTGCCCATGTCCTGAAACAACTGTTGTAGCAATGCGCTCTGGTTCAATTAAATCCACATCACCATTATTAGAATCGGAAGACTGTGAACCGTCTATAGATGTCTTGCCATCACTATGAGTACCATGGACTGGTGGGTCAATGAGTTCCAAACCCTTAGCAGTGTTGATCTGCGCTTTTGTTTGGTTGACTGCTAACAAATAGACTTCAAAAAATCGCGGTGTTGAGCATCAATCTTGTCCAGTCTGAGAAACAAACTCTCAAGCTTACGATTAATTAAACTGAAGCAACTGCCCACGACCGGATTATTTGGAATATCCGATAAGTCCCCGGCAGAAGAACTTGATCTAAAAACCGTAGGTGTTTCATGTGGTTTAAAAGAATCAATTTCGCTGCTAGCACCCATTGCCATATCGAACCAAAAAACTAAGAAAGGCAAGTAGACTAAGAAAAAACAACAAACCGAGTGCAAAAGCAGCCGACAAGTTTATTGACAAATATTTTAAAGTGCTTTTTCGTCAGCGTTAATACCTGACTTCATCAGAAATAACAGTCAGTAAAATGAGACAAGCCATTTAAAAAGTTAAAATTGAACACATATTATTACGTAGGATGCTGAACTACCCTCATATACATTTAAAGAGACATACTCAATTATATGGCAAGTCAATAAGTAATACATAAAAACTAAACATAACACTACCAGTAACAAGATATTAAAAAGTATGTTAGATTTTAGATTTATTTATTATTAGTTAGATATGACGTTTTTTATTAACACAGTTGCTTTGATTTAATTAATCGTAAGCTTGAGAGTTTGTTTCTCAGACTGGAAAAGATTGATGCTGAACACCGTGATTTTCGTGAGGTCTATTTGTTAGCAGTCAACCAAATAAAAGCGCAGGACAACACTGCTAAGGGTTCGGAACTCATTGAACTACCAGTCCATGGTACTCATAGTGATGGCAAGACATCTATAGATGGTTCACAGTCTTCCGATTCTAATAATGGTGATGTGGATTTAATTGAACCCGAGCGCATTGCTACAACGGTTGTTTCAGGACATGGGCAGTCTGGCCTGAGTAAACGTCAGACTGATTTACCTTTGAGTGGTTTAATCGACCATAACATTACTCTCCAATTCTGGGAACGAAGGTAATGCCACTAACGTGAGTCTACCTGTATGGCTTAATAATTGTTTCAATTTTTCTAAACCATCTGCGTTTGGTGTCAGTAACAATAGAACTGTGCCTAGTGACAATAACTTTCCAGATGATGGGTCGAATAGTATTTCTTCAAAATTAAAAACTTTTGATGCGTGTCTATTTAAACTAAAGAAACTGCAACTTGAAGTTGCTTACTTTACGGAATATGTCTTTCTTTGAAGATAGTTCCTAAAGGTTTGAGACGTACATCGTATCCAACCGGCCTAAAGGCCGGTTCAGGATTTCACACTGAATTGGTAAATCTGTTCAACCGCCATGGTTTGGAACTAATTGCTTCAATTGTTAAACATTATACTTTATGGATAGAGGAACTTTCTCTATATATTATTGACTTGGATAAAACGATTATTAACGATTATGAGTTTAATAGATACAAATTTGAATACGAGCGCACCTTTGTCAGTATTGATGAACATATGATAAAGTTACAGTCTCAAAAAATAAAGAAACTTTCAAGAGACTGACGCATATAAGCAAGGGTTAGCTTATCCTAACCCTCCATTGGGTCAGACTTGGAAAAAGGGTATACTTTCTTCTAATGACAGTACTGTAATTAGGGTTGGTCAACATAACCCTTTGGTTCAGGAATCTCCTTCTACTAGTACCGGTTTATTACAGCATAATCTGGGTAATGAAGACACTGATAATTTGTCTGATAAAAGTTTGAGAGTGGGTGTAACAAGTGGCACACCATGGAGTGAGAGGTTGAGAAGTGGCCAACATAATCAGAATTCTTTAAATCAACATGTAAATTTTCAGCAGTGCCCCTTTACGGGGACGAGACCAAAAACTAGGAACTTTCAACAATTACAAACCACGATGAAGTGGAGGAACAACAAATAAAACATCATGGGCCACTACTAAGCCTTGGTTCGGACGTTCCACTTTGTGATGAGAATATAGTTGATAATCTCGCTCCTGTCGAGGTTGCGACTATTGACACACTGTCAATTGATGACTCTAACATTGTTGATATTGATTATAGACTTAAATCATCACATGTTGAGGTTGTCAGTAATAAAGCTGGGGATTTTCAACTTTAGCACCACCAAATTTGACACTGATATGGTTGAATTTCTATCTAAGGGGTTAACATTTGTTCCTTCTAAGTCTTTAAATGTTGTTGATACTATTTTAGATATAAAGCTTTTCACTAGGAAATTGAACTTTACTTTGTTAATGGGTAACAATTCTACATACACTGAATATGGCCAGTTGTATGTACCTAGTACTTACAACCCCCCACTGCACCCAGCCTTGGAGTTATTTGAAAAATGTTGTGAGTTGGATATTAGGCATTTTGGGACTAGTAATACATTCCACAATACAACATTTAATTTGAAAACGACAGAGGTGGAGTATTTACAATTTTTTAAATCTCAAAACCTTAGATTCTGTAAACCTGACAAAGGAGGTGGGTTGGTTGCCTTTAGCACTGTTGATTACCAGACTCGTTTAAATGAAGTATTACATTCTGTCACTTACGAACTCAGTTCAAGATCAGAAGTTAATAGGGCTTACAAGGTAATTAAAGATTGCATAGAAGAGTTATTTATTGAGAGTAGAATTGACCCAAAAACGTATGGTTACTTAACTACATAATTTCCCAGATACCCATGTATTTTCGGGATCCCGAAAATACATAAATGTATTGACAACCCTCCACTTAGATTGTTGGTCGACAGTAGGGGCTCACCCACCTATTCCTGTGCTAAAGTTGTGGATAGTATACTTCAGAAGTATGTTCTCAAGGAAGACCAGATCTGTAAAGATTCATGGTCATTCCTTGAGAGTATTAGATCTGTTGAATACAATGCTCACACAAACTTTCTAACTATTGATGTGAAAGATTTGTATAGTAGCATCCCACACAACATTGCACTTGAATGGGTGAGTCTTGCTTTAAAGAAACACAATGCCCCCGACAGAGAAATCTATCTGGTATCTGTGCTTAGCGACCTTATTCTTTCTTACAACTTCTTTATGTCTTCCAGTGACTTCTACTTACAGAAAGTAGGAGTGGCAATGGGGTCCCCCTTGTGGTGGGAGCATAGCCAATTTGGTCATGGCCCACTGGGAATCTGAATTTGTATTCCCTGATAACAACCATTACCTTGACAAGTTCATTTTCTATACTAGGTTTCTTGACGATATTTTCATTTTGATTAATGCAAATGAGGAGACAAGCAAATCAGTTTTACATTATTTCAATAATACTGCCAATTTCTTAGAGTTTACATACTCATTTGGGATTGACAGCATTGCCTATCTTGATGTACTATTAAGTAAAAACATTGAGTATAATTGTTACACTGCAAAGATTTTTCGTAAGAAGACCTACTCTAACACTTTTTTACATTTCACTAGCTGCCACCCCTTCTCCCAGAAAAAGTTGGTCGTCAAAGGCCAACTAGTAAGAGCAGCTAGGATGGTCAGTTTAGACGATGATTTTTCTGAGGAGTGTGCAGTACTAAAAAATATGTTTTCATCACGTGGTTATACTGAATGTCTTTTGGACAATTTAATAAAAGAAATATCAGTCAAAAGAAGCCAGTACATTTATAAACCGCTGCTAACAGTGACTGACACTAAGTCTTTAAGTTCCTCTGACATTGCACTCAATCTCAATGACTATACTGCATATGAGCCTGAGCAAACCACTGTGGCTCCTTTGGACGATAAAAATACTACTTTTTTCATCACAACCTTTAGTACAGGTAGTAATATTTGCATTGACACAATTAATAAGAACTGGGAACTTTTTAAATTGTACCCCACTGTCTTTGACAAATTAGGTACCAGACCTAAGGTTGCTTTCAAGAAAGGGAGGAACATTAAATCTACCTTGGAGAGTACCCCACACTTGATAGTCCGTAATGCTGGTATGTGGAAGTGCTATAACTGTAATTATTGCAGGTATGTGGAAGAAGTGACTTATTTCAATTTAAACAATATTTCTTATAAAATAAGACATAAACTTACTTGTAATTCCACTTTTGTTATTTATTTAGCTAGATGCACATTATGTCCGGCCTTCTATATCGGTAAGACCGAAAGAAGGCTTAGGGACCGAATATATGAACATTTATACACTACAAAAAAGTTTAAACTTGATAATGCTCTAGCGAAACATATTTCAGCCTTTAACAACCATACATTCCAATTTTTAGCTATTGATCAAGTTACCTGTGATAGCAGGGGGGTCCTAGATCTTTGAAGCTTGAAGAAGATAAGTTAGTTTGGCAAACCGGGCTTAATGCGTATAGTTACCCAGGTATTAATGATTCGTGTTCAATTTCAAGCTTATTAAAATTGAACAGTCTTAAGAGATGATTTTTTACACCTTTGGTACTTTGTTGTACAATTTTATGATTTATTATTAGTTAGATATGACGTTTTTTAAAAAAACCTAACATACTTTTTAATATCTTGTTACTGG
Organism: Protopterus annectens; assembly: GCF_019279795.1. Lineage (NCBI taxonomy): Eukaryota > Metazoa > Chordata > Ceratodontiformes > Protopteridae > Protopterus > Protopterus annectens. The sequence goes on along the minus strand of NC_056749.1, from coordinate 144,882,182 downwards.
TAGTGTTATGTTTAGTTTTTATGTATTACTTATTGACTTGCCATATAATTGAGTATGTCTCTTTAAATGTATATAAGGGTAGTTCAGCATCCTACGTAATAATGTGTGTTCAATTTGAACTTTTTAAATGGCTTGTCTCATTTTACTGACTGTTATTTCTGATGAAGTCGGGTATTAACGCTGACAAAAAAGCGCTTTAAAATATTTGTCAATAAACTTGTCGGCTGCTTTTGCACTCGGTTTGATGTTCCACATCTAAACATATACCCTGTCCTTTTATTATTACAAATTCCAATATTCTCCAATATGTTTTTTAAATTTTTGCCCTTCTTATATATTATTGAGGGATTTTGTCACACACAACTCCTTATTTCTTTATCGTTACTTAGGATTCCCCAATTTTTAAATAAAATCTCTCTCACAACCCCACTGTTCTTTCTGAACGTGGTCACAAAAAGCACAATCAAACCGGTCCTTTTTGAATTTTCCTTCACTTATATCCTTCTCTAAAATACTACTTAATAAATGGGGGGTCATTTGTTCAACTCCTCCATATCTTGAGGGATTATTATCCAACCTACCACCCAAAATTGGGTAAAAAATTCCATTCTTTCTTTTCTCCATTACCTCCTCCATCAGCTCATCCACTATTCCCTATGGGTGTCCTTGTTTTAAAAACATTACCATTAACTTGAAACATTCTTCCAGAAAGGTTTCTATGAGTATCCATATGGGCCACTCTGACCAATTGTCCTTTAATCATGGCCTTTTTCTGTTGGAATGTATGGCCACTTTCAAAACGGAGAAAATTGTTAGAATGAGGTTCCTTACGATAAATCTTTGCCACAAATTTATTAGGAATATCCTTACTCAATAAAATGTCTAAATATGGGAACTGCTTATCCTCGATTATATAAGTAAATTTTAAAAAAGTAGTAGTTCATAGGTAGGTATTAGGCTATTGGCCCTAGGGCCTATATCAGCCTAGCCAAAAAGGTACCCTGGGTTTCGCCACCCAAGAAAATTATTTTCCTGTGCCCCTGTCAAGCAAAGTCACAGAAGTGATCCTCGGGGTGAATTTCCTATCTCCTATCCAGTCATCAAGATTTTTCTTGAAGAGTGCTAATGAGGAGGTTTGATATAGATAGGTAGTTTGTTCCAGAGTATGGAAGTCTCTGGGACAGGAATTTATCCCTCCAGCATGTTCTGTTTATTGTTGTGAAAAAGTTTAGGTCCCTGGAGCGTGTATCTCGGAGGGATTGGGATTTCTTTAAGTGGAGAATGTCCAACAGCTCTGGGTTTGACATAGCTTTGTATGTTAGGCAGAGATGGCGTATGAGTAGGTGATATGCGATGGAGTAAAGCTGGAGTTTTTTTTAGATGGTCTGCATAGGGCATCTGTTTGATGCTGGTAATCCTCTTTGTGAGGTATTTCTGTGGCCTTTCCAGTTGTTGTAGAGGTCTAGTGAGGTACATACAAAAAGGAGCGTTGTACTCTATATAATGGGTCTAATGAGTGATGAGTAGAGGGAAACAATGACCTCTTTTTTCCTGCATGAGAAACCTTTTGTGATGAGGTGTGCCATGTAGAAGGATTTAATGACAACTGTAGTGATGTGATTATCAAAGGAGAGACTACTGACCACCTGTGTCCCAAGATCTCATCACACTTTCAGTGTTACGTAGACTACTGCCTATATGGTAGTTCATGGGTACAGAGTTTTTACCAAAAGGGATGACAATGCACTTTTTGGCACTGAGCTTGAGGCCATGGCTTTGACACCAGGCATCTGTCTCAGTGAGCCCCTTTTGTAGGATGTCCACATCGTTAGGAGTTTTTATTATGGCTCCTAGTTTGCAGTCATCTGTGAACTTCATTAACCAAAGACCTCCTGTGTTAGCCTGTACTTCAGAAAAGTAGATACCAAACAGGAGAAGACCCAGGACTGAACCCTGTGGTACTTCACATGTCACTTGTCTGAAGTCGGATTTGGAGTCTGCTACATTCACAGTGTGGGTTTTGTCAGTGAGCCATTTGGAAGCCATCTTGTGACATAGGAATTTATCCCTAGTTTAGTGAGTTTATATATAATTCCATAGTGGGGAATGGTGTCAAAAGCCTTTGCAAGATCTAGATAGGCTGTGTGAACCACCTTACCCTCGTCTATGTCTTTGGTGACTGCTTCAAAGAAGTCTATCAGGTTTAGCAGACATGATCTGCCTTTTACAAACCTGAACTAGGTGGGGTCCAGAGTGTGGAGATTACCAATGTCTTTGTTTATAAGTTCCATGATGCTACATTCCATGGCCTTGCAGACCAGGCTCTTTAGCCTAATGAGGCGGTAGTTCCCGGGGTCCATGGTGGCTCCCCTTTGTGGAGTGGGATAACCATTGCTGTGCGCCATTCAATGGGCACAAAGCCTGAGATGAGGCTATGATCAAACATGGTGGTTAGGTGGGGTGCCAGTTCATTCTGTAGTTCGTGTAGAACGCAGCCTGGGATGTTATCAGGTCCCATGGATGCTGTGTTCTTGGCTTTGGAGAGTGTGGTTTTTACCTGTGCAGCCATGATTACAGGAGTTTTGTATTCTTAAGGTATAGAAATGGGCCCTTTAGGGGGTGAGAGGGGAGTAAAATTAGCACTGAAGCACTACCAGGATGTTGGCAATATCAGTTGGTTCTGTATATTTAGTGCCATTGTGCTGTAACTCAGAGCAGATCTGTGTGTTGCCATTGAGATTCTTGACATAGCTATAGAATGCTTTCTGGTTGTCTTTAGAATTAGTGGGTGACTGTTTTCAAAGCAGCTTTGGTGGATTTTATGAGGGATCTCCGCTTCTTACTGAGGATGACCAGGGAGTTCCTCCAATCATGGGATTTTACTCTTTTTTGCAACAGTTTCTTTCTTCTGTTGTAGAGTTTGTTTATGGCAGGGGACCACCAGATTGGCTTCCTTTTTTTATCTTGATTCTGTTAGGGATAGCACAATCCATGCACTCATGTAAGTGATTATAAAGTGGATTTGTGTAGGATTCAGCAGTCGTACCTCTATTTTCCGTCTGCATGGGTGTCATGAAGTTTGCCACTTCTGTCTTAAGAAGCGTGAAGTTGGCTTTGGAGAAATTTTTTACAGTGGTTTCCCTAATGTGGAGTGGTGGTGGGATGTGGATGTCTAGGGTGATTAGCTTGTGGTCGGATCTGGCCGATGAGGAATTGACTTCTGATGTGGAACACTGGTTGCCCATGTTGGTAATGACCAGGTCTAGGATATTGCTGCCCCTGGTGGGGGTGTGGATAAGTTGATCCAAGGCATTGGAATTTATGAATGCCAGAAAATGTTGAGCAAAAGAGTTGGTACAGGAGTAGTTTTCCCAGTTAATGTTGGGGTAGTTGAAATTGCCCATTAGGGTGTTGGGTTGTGCCCTAATATTTTCCAGTGTATCAAAAAATGAGGAGTGGGAATCCTGGGGTATGGTGGGGGATCTGTAGCAAGTTACAATTTGGATTGCGGTCTTGCCCAGAGTTAGTTTCACTTGGTTACTCTTGGATGCATTATGCTGAGCAACTAGCTTAGAGTTGTGGATATCCTTAATGAATATGGACACGCCTCCACCATTTTGTTCCAGGTTAGGTGGTCGAAAGGTGTGGTATGAATTACAGCCTGGAAATGCAGGGGTGCTCTCTGGAGCCATGAAGCAGGTCTCTGTCACTGCATGGATGTCGATGTTCTCCATTTTAAGGAGTGCCTCTAGTGAATGCATTTGGAGGTTTAGACTTCTAGTATTGTGTAGCATTACCCTCTGGTTTTGCTTGCTTGTACCTGTTACGGTGGTGAATTTGTCATTTGAACCTTGCCTAAAAAAAGGCACTATAGGGATGGCAAGAGCTTTAACCAGTATCCGGAATCCCAAAGGCAACAGGTGCAGGCAAAGCATTGTGGTCTGTCGATCATGTCATCCCAGGCAGACAGACACTGGATCCCCTTAGAATGACACCAGAAGCTTAGCCAATTGAAGTAATTTTGTCCTTGTACTGTGGTATTATTCTGGGTGATGGCAAGATGCTACTCAGGGCTAGGGTCATACCTGACTTGGCTACAAGATCGGAGAGCTCCTCCATGTCTCTTTTCATGTAGTCCAGGGAGGTACATCTCAGGTCATTCACACCAACATGGACAATGACAGGGTCATATTTGTACTTGCTGTGGAGTGACCTGAGTGCATGCATTATGTGACGGATGCTGGCACCCAACAGGCAGCTGACAGTAACTTTCTCCTTGTTTAGCCTGGTGAGAGAGACATCGGTGTGCCTAACTATAGAGTCACCTATGACTAGAGTGTGTTGGGTACATTGTTATGCCTTATGGGCTGTGGTTGAGTGGCACACAGTTTGTGGGCTATGTGTCATTTGGGTTGAGTTGGGGGGTGGAGGTTACTTGTCTTTTTGCTTTGGAGGTCTCTGTTGCTTGAACAGATTTTTATTGAGAGTCTCCATGAATGTAGGTGTGTGTTTTGTGTTTCTATATGTGTGTTTTGGTGGTGTAGGTTTTGAAGGACTGTGTGATGAGTGTGGTGTGGTGCAAGTGTTTACCTTCTCCTCTTGACTGTCTAGTCCAGTCTTGATTGAAGAGATCTTTGCTTCCAGTTTGGCTGTACAAGTGCATCTCTCACAGGTTGTAGCATTGGGTGGTAGGAGGAGAGGGTTGTCTGAGTACATGAGGCAATTGCTGCATTGCCCCAAGATGCCCAGATTCATCAGGTAGACAGGAGAAAACACTGGGAGCTAACCCTTAGACATGCCTGGATAGGTGTTTATTTATTAAGTACTAAAAACTGTTTTTATCTAGACAAGGTGAGGTAAGTGGAGTGCTGTAGTAATTTGTAGCTTATTTAGTGCTTACGAGTTCTGAACAAGTGCTGAGCTCAAAGAAACAGATCTGAGTGCTAAAACTAAAAAAAAATGGCTAGTTCTAAGGGAAAATTTGAAGAGCAGACTTTATGGTGCCGGGAATAGTTTGCATAGTTTTTTTTTTTTTTTTTTTTTTTTAATATAATAGTAGCAAATGAGCAAACTGATTTAAACCAATTAACCAATAAAAAGCTAAAAAATGGAACCCCATTCCAGCAGTCTTTGATCAGACAAGTTCTAACTGCACACTCCTGCCACTAGGGTGCAGCGGAACCTTCTCCAAAAAAGGATGGTCTGAATTAGTGCTCAAGTTATACAAACAAAGCTAGATTCAGCAGGTCTGAATTTAGTCTGTGCTAGAGCAAACAAGACGTTAACAATTTCAGAAAGAAACCGTTCAAATAAGCAGGCACAATAAGGCTTTAACCAGAAACTTCCATCTCAGTCTGTAATATTAATGTTCATGTAATTTTACCAACACTGTCTCATAAGCTGGTAAAGAAAAGATCAGGTTTTTGTTTACTATTAAAAATCTGGGCTAATACATAGGAAAAACAAATGATGCATGCTCATAAGTCATTAATAACTCACATGTAGAATGACTGAGCAGTGACCCCTGATGTTTATTCTAAGTAGTGATGTGAACTTTGGTTATCATGTGTAGTACGTGTACACACATTGGCTATCACGTATACAATAACAACAATGTCTACTAGAGTGCTTGAAGCATTGAGTCCTCTTTATGTAGCCCTACTAAGACAATATATTCAAAAATTTACTTCACTGATTTCTATATTCAATATTGCCTGCACTCTCTAGATTTTCACAGGCAAATACGATTCTACCTAGACAGAACTAAATCTACCAGTAAATCAGACCAAGTTTTTCCTGGCTTTTTTTGGACCAAGACTAGGTCATCCTGTCTCAAAAGTTACATTGGCATCATGGTTGAGAAATTGCATTACCTTTATCTACAGCAACAACAATATCACCTTGCCTCACAGAGTGAAAGCACATACTGTGAAGTCTATGGCAACTTCATCTTTCCATGCTAAGGCTTCCCTCCATGATATTTGCTCAGCTGCAACTTGGGCCAAACCTCATACCTTTATTCTTCATTACAAATTGGATTTGGCCTCCAGAGGTAGAGCTTCTTTTGGCTCCATGGTGCTCAGAAATGTCCTTCCATGAGGGTCACCCAGGGATACAGGTAGCTGGGGACTCTGTCCCATCAGTAAGGAATGAACGAAGATTAACAACATCAGATAAAGAAGTTATGTCTTACCATAACGTTCCATCTGTATTGTTTATCTTCCTTCATTCATTACTCCCCACCCTCCGTCCCCCTCCAGAGGTTCCTGGTTGATCTCGTATATTCCTTTATTGTAGGCTTCAACTCAAAAACAGCTGGCAATGTACAACACAAGAACGAAAGAAGATGTACTGAGATGAATGAACTGCTCGTACGCCAAGGATACAACTGGGATATAACCACGGTTTATTTAACAACAATAACTACAGGTTTAGCGCTTTCAACTGAATACCAGTCTTCCTCAGAACAGTGAAATGCAAAACTCCTTTCATATTTATACACTTCATATGATTAATTGATTTCAAAAGCCCGCCAAAAAAATTAAAGGGGCAATCCATCATTTTCTTACAATAATGACTACTATAGCAGCACATACATAGTTCCATTCAGGAAATAGGAAGATGTATAAACATAGACTATATATAAAACTATATATGAATTAAAAAGCTAAAAATGGATATATACATATAAATATTTATAAAATCTGTATATTTTATACTTTATTTTATACATATAAATAAAACATTACTACAACTAAAAATATTGTAATCATGCCTAAGCACTCAGACTAATAAATACACTGTATGAGACAGTATATAGAATAGGTGTAATACCACATACCCGATATGTACTGGTAAACTATATACTAATCTATCTAATAGCTGGTGAAAACAAGTATGTATGTATAGAAGCAATTTTTACTCTATAAGGCTAAAGCTAAAAAGGGTTTAATACTAATAAAATCATTTAGGCCAGGTAGTCTCGTGGAATCAGTTAAAATTTGCCATTTACTTTCCAATTCTGCCAATCTCATTTTCCAATTGCCTCCAAAGGGTGTATCAATAACTTGATCGATAATAGAAAAGACAAATTTATGATCTTCACCCTTATCTAAAATGTGCCTATATAACGCATTTTTAGTATCACACTTAGATATTTTGTATAGGTGTTCGTAAATGCATTTCTTCAGCTGTCTTTCCGTCTTACCTATATAGTGTGCATTACATTTTGTGCATATGGCAATATAAACCACCTGCTTGGTGTAGCAATTGCCTGTCCTACATTTGATGATGGTGTGACAAATATCATCCAATTTTATGACCTTGTCCATATTAATGTGATTACATTGGCGGCACCTTCCACATTTCGATGTACCTTTATATATATCCTGTGCCTGATTATTATAACTTGCTCTTACTAATAACTTCTTCATATTTGGAGCTGTCTTAAAAACTATTCGGGGTTTACTACCCAATAAATTTTCCAAGTCCATGATAGTTAATGTCTTCCAGTATCTCTCTAAAATTTCTTTAATAATATGGGTGGTGGGAGTGTAAGCGAGTATACAAACCCTTCCAGAAATGTCTCTGTCAGGAGATACCTGTTGCTCCATTTTGTAACAACCTAACAAGGGTTTGTACTTAATTCCCCATTCATTATGCACGTACTTGACTACATCCATGACCATTTTTCAGGATAAGCTCTGCTGATAAACAAATCCTTGATGACATTTAATTAAAATTCCAAGATCTGTTTATTAGATGACATTCTCGCTGCACATATGCATTGCCCTTTAATGACATTTTTAAAAAATGTATGGGGGATGGTTACTACTAAAATGAACATAGTCATTCGAGAATGTGGGTTTCCTATAAATTCTAGATGTGAATCCACATACATCGTGACTCAATAATACATCTAAGTAAGAAATTTCTTTATAACTATAATTGTAAGTAAATTTTAAAAAATCTACTGTATTATTGAGGTACAACATAAATTTGTGTAATCTTTCCACTGATGCATTCCACAAAATAAATATATCGTCCAAATATCTGACATATAGGACTATATCTTTAAAGAATTCACTCTTGAACACATTTTCGGATTCCCAATCTGCCATTACCAAGTTGGCAAAAATGGGGGCACACGCTGCTCCCATGGCTACTCCCTTGGTCTGTCTAAAGAACTCCCCTTGAAAAGAAATATAATTGTAGTCTAAAACTAGTGACATCATATCACAAATTAAAGAAACTTTTTCCCATGAAAAATCAGTGTATTTTTTCAAACTTCTTTCAAAACACTCCAGGCCCTCGTCCTTCGGTATACTGGAGAATAAATCAATGACACCTACTGTCAAGAAAATTAAATTTGCACTCCATTTATCATCAGTTATTTCCCCCAAAAATCTCCAGGAGTCCTTCATAATGTGGGGAATATTATCATACACTTTCTTAAGCCATCTGTCGATTAATTTCCCAATATTAAAGGTTTTTGACCTGGATCCCGAAACAATAGGACGAAATGGTGGATGCTCAATAGATTTATGTACCTTGGGTATACCAACCAATTTCGCCAACACAGGATAATCCGTTTTCAAATAGGTGTATGTATCATTAGAAATTCTACTATCAATGAGATATTCTTCTAAAATCAGATCAATACGTTTATGCCCTATATTAATTTGGTTGATTGAAATATTTTCATAATTTCCTGAATTATGTAAAATATCATGTATTTCCTGAAGGTATTCATTGGCATAAAATATCACGGCTCCACCTCCCTTATCGGGTTTCATCACCCTGATTTCTCTATTATTCAAGATATCCTGTAAACTTTTTCTCTCCATTGGAGTCAAATTATCTACTATACCTTTACCATGAGTTTTCATTTTATTATGTGTCCAATAGATGTCATTACATACCAATTGCTCAAAATTATGGACATGTGAATTGGAGATAGGTATGTAAGTACTGTTTCTTGTAAGGTCAGTTCCAGCTATCCTTTTACCCCCTATGTTACTTTCCTTGTTTTTATTTTCATTGACTTTATCAAATTGTATTGCTAGATTAAGCTTCCTACAATACATTTTTACCTCCTTAATGTTGTCTACCAGATCCCACCCGATCATGGGTATGAACTTCATCCCTTTACTTAAAAGTTTAGCCCAAGAGATGTCTATCTCAATTTCTGTATAATTAAAAACGTTAAAGCCTTCATAAACAATAATTTCTGGTCTCTGTACCTTGCTACTCTCTATAACCATACTTGGGCTTTTGATTTCTATGTCTCCATTATTCTCTACCATGTTACAATTGGATGTGTCAATAGGAAGGGTGGCTGGTAGTATCAAAAACTGATTTACATCCTGTGCCATTGTTTTTGAGCATTCCGTGCTGGGTGAAATCTCCCGCCCTGAAAATTTTCCTCCCTAAAAGAATTCTTTGACTGTTTCCTCTTGGGTGGATTACTATTATGTGCTTCTATAACCTTATAGCTAGGCCAAATATACACTCTATCATTTTTGTATGCCTCTATGCCCCGTGTCATTTTCCTATTTTTTCTCTCTACTATACTATGCACGTTATTATCCGCATACGTATATTGCTTAAAATACAAATCTTTCCAACACTCATAATCCTGGTGATGAGTGATGGTATAATTCATATGTTCCAATTCATCAGCTAATTTAATTAGTTTACCATCCTGGTATTTAACTAATAATTTCATATAAGCATGTCCAAATCCATCAAACAATTCATTAAAATCCTTCATAACATCAGTTGAAAAGTTAATACCCAAAGGAAGTTTAAAAAACCTTAAACCTTTCTGTACTATATTAAGCTTAAGACATTTAGATAAATAATTACAATCAATTTTAGTATTTTTAAAAGCCACTAATTTTTTACCAAAATCGAAAATAAGATCCTTCAATGATGTATATAAAACTTCTGAATTTATACATCTACCTTTAGTATTATCCATATCTAAATTAAAAAAATCTTGACTATCACTCAGAAATTGTTCAAAAACATTATCTTCATTAAGCTTTTTGCCATTACAATTTCTTCTAGTCACATAATGAACATGTTCTGACAGTTTAACATTATAATGGTTTTTGAATGGGCTAGAAATAGCCTGTTCAAAATCATGTGTAACAGTACCTTTTTTGTCCAGCATATGCTTTGTTCTGTTATTAGGATACTTTTTCACGGAAATATTCTCCTTAGGGCGAGCACCTTTGTATTGTTTATCGGCCCGCAACCTACAAAAACTAAAGTCAAACGTGCAGTCCTGTTCAGTATTAATGTCATGATGTTCGCGTAGTAACTGGTCATCTTCTGTATGTAATAAATCCAAAACGGTGATATTATCGGTCCTGCCACGATCCGACGTGCCTACATGAGAATTAGAAGCAGGATTCAGAGCAAAGACACCGTCTGTGTCTCGTAAGGCTCTAGGAAAGCCTACATCGGGTGTACAGACCTCACCGCATCCATGCGGTTTGAATCTCGGACTGCGCGCCTGCGCACTAGGTGACTTGCTTACGCTAATGATGTCAGCTTCTTCCTCGGATCGAACCAGAACGAGACGTGCTGTGACAATCTCCGAGGAATTACGTGAAGAATCTTCTTTATGTTTTGTATTGGTAACCAATTCTGAAACCAAAGCAAGTAAATTATGCACTTCACCCTGAAGTGCTGTCAAGTCCGCTCTAAGATCAGAAATATCCTTCTGCGACAATGAAGCAGTGGGAGATGCCATCTTCTCAGCCATCCAAGGAACAACTCAAAAACAGCTGGCAATGTACAACACAAGAACGAAAGAAGATGTACTGAGATGAATGAACTGCTCGTACACCAAGGATACAACTGGGATATAACCACGGTTTATTTAACAACAATAACTACAGGTTTAGCGCTTTCAACTGAATACCAGTCTTCCTCAGAACAGTGAAATGCAAAACTCCTTTCATATTTATACGCTTCATATGATTAATTGATTTCAAAAGCCCGCCAAAAAAATTAAAGGGGCAATCCATCATTTTCTTACAATGACGACTATAGTCTATGTTTATACATCTTCCTATTTCCTGAATGGAACTATGTATGTGCTGCTATAGTAGTCGTCATTGTAAGAAAATGATGGATACTGCGGCTTTAATCAGTATCATATGGCGTATAAATGAAGAAGTTTTGCATTCACTGTTCTGAGAAGAACTGTTGGCGATTCGAACCAGGCGTAAACTAACAGTTATTGTTAAACCGATGGTTATCAGATATCATGGCGTTGGCGGTCGACAAATCTCGGTAATCTTCTTTCTATTTTTATGATTGTATTACATTACCGGCTTCATTTGGTTTTCACTGGATAAGTGGCATCTCCCTGGTCATATTTCCATGTATCGAAGATGATCTTCCGATCTTAAGCGGATTGTCACTTCGGGTGGTCGCATAATTACTGCTTTAAATTTCAGAAGTGATTACAATACCAAACAATCGCATAAAGATTATTCATAATTCCACTGGAGATTGTCACAGCCTGTCACGGTCCGATCAGGAATGGCGCATTACTGCAGCGATGACACCTTCTGGTTCTGGTTGAGGTCGTAAACCAGCGAGGTCGCCTGCATAACGAACAAATGGCCCGATATCACCGTTTTGACCATACGAAGATGACAGAACTTCTGCCTATCATGACATTAAATACTGCGCGTTGTGACGATCGATAAACTGTACAATTGCTGCGAAGGCTGTTTAGACTGCTGCGCGAAAGGAACTGCGCGTTTACACGATTTTGAACCGGCATTAGCCATTTAATAACAGAACAACATATACTGGACAAAAGGTACTGATACATGATTTTGAACAGGCTATTTTAACAAGCCCATATGGCAAAGGCTATGTTCGAATAGCGTCGAACATAGAACTAGAAGAAATTGTAATGGCAAAAGCTTAATGAAGATAATGTTTTTGAACAATTTCTGAGTGATGGTCAAGATTTTTTTAATTTAGATATGGATAATACTAAAGGTAGATGTATAAATTCAGAAGTTTTATATACATCATTGAAGGATCTTATTTTCGATTTTGGTAAAAAAATTAGTGGCTTTTAAAAATACTAAAATTGATTGTAATTATTTATCTAAATGTCTTAAGCTTAATATAGTACAGAAAGGTTTAAGGTTTTTTAAACTTCCTTTGGGTATTAACTTTTCAACTGATGTTATGAAGGATTTTAATGAATTGTTTGATGGATTTGGACATGCTTATATGAAATTATTAGTTAAATACCAGGATGGTAAACTAATTAAATTAGCTGATGAATTGGAACATATGAATTATACCATCACTCATCACCAGGATTATGAGTGTTGGAAAGATTTGTATTTTAAGCAATATACGTATGCGGATAATAACGTGCATAGTATAGTAGAGAGAAAAAATAGGAAAATGACACGGGGCATAGAGGCATACAAAAATGATAGAGCGTATATATGGCCCAGCTATAAGGTTACAGAAGTACATAACAATAATCCACCCAAGAGGAAACAGTCAAAGAATTCTTTTAGGGAGGAAAATTTTCAGGGCGGGAGATTTCACCCAGCACGGAATGCACAAAAACAATGGCACAGGATGTAAATCAGGTTTTGATACTACCAGCCACCCTTCCTATTGACACATCCAATTGTAACATGGTAGACCATAATGGAGACATAGAAATCAAAAGCCCAAGTATGGTTACAGAGATTAGCAAGGTACAGAGACCAGAAATTATTGTACATGAAGGCTTTAAGGTTTTAAATTATACAGAAATTGAGATAGACATCTCTTGGGCCAAACTTTTAAGTAAAGGGATGAAGTTCATACCCATGACCGGGTGGGATCTGGTAGACAACATTAAGGTGGTAAAAATGTATTGTAGGAAGCTTAATCTAGCTATACAATTTGATAAAGTCAACGAAAATAAAAACAAGGAAAGCAATATAGGGGGTAAAAGGATAGCTGGAACTGACCTTACAAGAAACAGTACTTACATACCTATTTCCAATTCACATGTTCAGAATTTTGAGCAATTGGTATGTAATGACATTTATTGGACACACAATAATATGAAACTCATGGTAAAGGTATAGTAGATAATTTGACTCAATGGAGAGAAAAGTTTACAGGATATCTTGAATAATAGAGAAATCAGGGTGATGAAACCCGATAAGGGAGGTGGAGCCGTGATATTTTATGCCAATGAATACCTTCAGGAAATACATGATATTTTACATAATTCAGGAAATTATGAAAATATTTCAATCAACCAAATTAATATAGGGCATAAACGTATTGATCTGATTTTAGAAGAATATCTCATTGATAGTAGAATTTCTAATGATACATACACCTATTTGAAAATGGATTATCCTGTGTTGGCGAAATTGGTTGGTATACCCAAGGTACATAAATCTATTGAGCATCCACCATTTCGTCCTATTGTTTCGGGATCCAGGTCAAAAACCTTTAATATTGGGAAATTAATCGACAGATGGCTTAAGAAAGTGTATGATAATATTCCCCACATTATGAAGGACTCCTGGAGATTTTTGGGGGAAATAACTGATGATAAATGGAGTGCAAATTTAATTTTCTTGACAGTAGGTGTCATTGATTTATTCTCCAGTATACCGAAGGACGAGGGCCTGGAGTGTTTTGAAAGAAGTTTGAAAAAATACACTGATTTTTCATGGGAAAAGTTTTTAATTTGTGATATGATGTCACTAGTTTTAGACTACAATTATATTTCTTTTCAAGGGGAGTTCTTTAGACAGACCAAGGAGTAGCCATGGAGCAGCAGCCCCCATTTTTGCCAACTTGGTAATGGCAGATTGGGAACCAAAATGTGTTCAAGAGTGAATTTTAAAGATATAGTCCTATATGTCAGATATTTGGACGATATATTTATTTTGTGGAATGCATCAGTGGAAAGATTACACAAATTTATGTTGTACCTCAATAATACAGTAGATTTTTTAAAATTTACTTACAATTATAGTTATAAAGAAATTTCTTACTTAGATGTATTATTGAGTCACGATGTATGTGGATTCACATCTAGAATTTATAGGAAACCCACATTCTCGAATGACTATGTTCATTTTAGTAGTAACCATCCCCCATACATTTTTTAAAAATGTCATTAAAGGGCAATGCATATGTGCAGCGAGAATGTCATCTAATAAACAGATCTTGGAATTTTAATTAAATGTCATCAAGGATTTGTTTATCAGCAGAGCTTATCCTGAAAAAATGGTCATGGATGTAGTCAAGTACGTGCATAATGAATGGGGAATTAAGTACAAACCCTTGTTAGGTTGTTACAAAATGGAGCAACAGGTATCTCCTGACAGAGACATTTCTGGAAGGGTTTGTATACTCGCTTACACTCCCACCACCCATATTATTAAAGAAATTTTAGAGAGATACTGGAAGACATTAACTATCATGGACTTGGAAAATTTATTGGGTAGTAAACCCCGAATAGTTTTTAAGACAGCTCCAAATATGAAGAAGTTATTAGTAAGAGCAAGTTATAATAATCAGGCACAGGATATATATAAAGGTACATCGAAATGTGGAAGGTGCCGCCAATGTAATCACATTAATATGGATAAGGTCATAAAATTGGATGATATTTGTCACACTATCATCAAAGGTAGGACAGGCAATTGCTACACCAAGCAGGTGGTTTATATCGCCATATGCACAAAATGTAATGCACACTATATAGGTAAGACGGAAAGACAGCTGAAGAAATGCATTTACGAACACCTATACAAAATATCTAAGTGTGATACTAAAAATGCGTTATATAGGCACATTTTAGATAAGGGTGCAGATCATAAATTTGTCTTTTCTATTATCGATCAAGTTATTGATACACCCTTTGGAGGCAATTGGAAAATGAGATTGGCAGAATTGGAAAGTAAATGGCAAATTTTAACTGATTCCACGAGACTATCTGGCCTAAATGATTTTATTAGTATTAAACCCTTTTTAGCTTTAGCCTTATAGAGTAAAAATTGCTTCTATACATACATACTTGTTTTCACCAGCTATTAGATAGATTAGTATATAGTTTACCAGTACATATCGGGTATGTGGTATTACACCTATTCTATATACTGTCTCATACACTGTATTTATTAGTCTGAGTGCTTAGGCATGATTACAATATTTTTAGTTGTAGTAATGTTTTATTTATATGTATAAAATAAAGTATAAAATATACAGATTTTATAAATATTTATATGAATACATCCATTTTTAGCTTTTTAATTCATATATAGTTTTATATATAGTCTATGTTTATACATCTTCCTATTTCCTGAATGGAACTATGTATGTGCTGCTATAGTAGTCATTATTGTAAGAAAATGATGGATTGCCCCTTTAATTTTTTTGGCGGGCTTTTGAAATCAATTAATCATATGAAGTGTATAAATATGAAAGGAGTTTTGCATTTCACTGTTCCGAGGAAGACTGGTATTCAGTTGAAAGTGCTAAACCTGTAGTTATTGTTGTTAAATAAACCGTGGTTATATCCCAGTTGTATCCTTGGCGTACGAGCAGTTCATTCATCTCAGTACATCTTCTTTCGTTCTTTTATTGTAGGCTTGTTATGACCAAAGGTAGCCTCTACTTTTGTCTGTCAACTTGCAAACTCAATCTGAGGTAACAGGGAGCAGAGCATTCTGGGTATGACCTTGCCTCGAGAGTTTTTGGCTGACACAACCTTGATATATGGCCGGCTCAGTTCCGAGGATGGAACCGATAACCCATCAATAATGAATGAATGAAGATCAACAACACAGATGGAATGTTATGGTAAGACATAACGTCTTTTTTTTTAAGAATTTCAAATAGTCAGAGTTCCTCAAAGAAGCAGTCAGTGCTGAATATGCCAATGAATTGGTTCTAGTATTCCTCCTCCTCTTACAAAAGGAGAAACAATCAGGACTTCTAAGATTATATTTTCTTTTCTAGGCTGGCATTTGCCTGTGTGTGTGATTTACCCTATATAAGTAACTTTAGAATAGCATTAAGGCACAACAGTCAGTAGATCAGATTAGTTTCTTCTCCTTATATCAGAACAGGTGTCAGCTAATGTTCCCCACTGTTTACAAAGAAATGCAGCATCCCAAAAGGAAACGCTAGATTTGTTGCTGCTGCTCTAATCTTGAACTTTTAAATAAAATTGCCTTGCAGTAAAGTGAGAGGAAAACAGCAAAATATTGTATATGCATTTATGAACCAAAGCCAAAAATCACATTTATGAACTCAATAGTCTGTTGTAGCAGTTCTCTTCCGAAAAGAATCAACTGGTTCTGCTTGGTACATTAGCCACAAATGTCACTTGTCTAACCTCTCCCACCATTCATAAATCAATTAACCTTACTTGAGTCTCTCAAAAAGAGAAATGCAGGGTTTGTTTTCTACCCTAACCTTAAATTACTAAAATTGAAAGAAAATATTTAAAAAAAAATACATTACAATAAAATAAGTGAAAAAAGAAGGAAGACAACATGGATATACTATCCAAAACCAAATGTGAAACTTTCAAAGGTAGTGCAGATAGTAATTTCAGTATCAGCTGCACTCATTTCAAGGAGGTTTATGGCACCTCTGGAGAAAATACAGGTGGATAAGTAGACCACCTTGATGTAGTGATACAGCATGAACACTGCATCTTTGCACATCAGAATACAATATTTAGAAGAATGTTGTCACATATTTTTCTACTGAAATATGAGAACTTTTGGGAAAATGTCCTTTAAAGGATTATTAGGACAGATATAACTCATATAAAACTATTTATATTTTAGGCCTTAACAGCTTGTTGACCATCAGTCTATGAGCAGTAAACATAGCTTTTCAAAGTGAAGTTACATAGGTCTCCATCAGAGACATGCACTGAAATGGCCAAAGACATTCCTTCTTGGATAACTCTCTCCTTACTTGGCCTGAAATGTCCATCATCTATAAAGTTCCAAAAGGGCCCAAGTGATGTCAGAGATCTTTTTCTCAAGAGAGAAAGATGACAGTGACATCCCACACATTTTGTAGATGGGGATATTGCTGTTCCTTCTTGGAACTGGCAAGGCAGAAATGGCTTCACTACTCGGTTGCCTTGTTAACATCTTGCCTCGTAACTCCGACAATCCTATATAATCTGCATCTTGAGCTGACGTCATCAACACTGAACAGAATTGCCCTATGAAGACAACTAATATTTCACTAGGAATTTCCAATGTGCAAAGAAGCAGTATTGTACCTTGGAGGCAGCTCAAGTGTCTGTGTGCTCACCATCCTGCTAGTCTACAAATGTGGTCCACTTGTCTTGTAAAAGGAGAAAAATAAAGAACAGCCATATAGATTTCCCCGCTACATCTCACTTGCATAGTAGAAATTTGTCAGAGCATCACAATGGTCATTTAATCCCAGGGTTGTCCCATGCTTCAGTTTACAATCACAAGCACGACCAACCTAAATGGAGCAGACTATTAATGTGTCGCATTTGTTTACCTGGATAGTCCAACTGGGCAAGGAGAGATGACTCTTTTCAGTGGAGACCTGGAGAGAAAAGCTCCAGAAAAAAAAATGTACAGAATTGAAATTCAAATTAATTAAAAAAACAAAATTGTACACATTACATAAGATAATTTGATAAATCAAGACAACCGACTGACAAAATATACAAAATAAACACTTATGTTAAAGACTAGCTTTCACAGAGCAGGAGAACAACATTGTAGTAAACGTGGCAACCATTTGATAGTGAACACACTACATACAGTATTGTACAAGTACTTGCAGTTGATACACTACTGTTAGTATTGTATACTTGGTTAGTAGTACTGATAGGATAGGAAAACAATCAGTATGGGGAGGAGCAGGAATGGTGTTGTTACTGAGGTATTGTTTTAGCAGGATTATGAAGGATAAAATGTATTCTGTTTTTCTAACTGCTAGTGGGATGGAGGTCCATTAGTTTGAAAAGCATGTGGAACAACAGAGCTTCCCCTGCTCCGTTATCTGACTTTGATATCATTAGCAGTAATTTGCCAGTTGTGCAGAGTGGCCTTCTGGGGGTGTACAGATGGAGGATATTCATCAGACCGAGACATTTGTTAGGGTGGTAACTAGTTGAGAACAAATTAAATGGTGTCTGACATCTAGCCATTTAAGTTGTTTAAGGGGAATGCAGTGGCGAGTCCTGAACCTTTGACATCACTACTTTATTGTAACATTGTTCTAGTGAGGATAGCAGGGCAGAATGGAGGCTAATTAGGAATGGGGCATATAAAGAAGACTAGGTAGAAGGGAGGTTATTTTTATAGCAGTTCTAGCCTTATCAGTTAGAAGTGGTCTGGCTTTACAAAGGAGGAGAATTGTCAGTAATGTGATCATTTGTCAAAGAGTCCATACATCTGTTTGGTTTGTTGTGGTCTTCAATATCTATGATAGATGGTTGGATTATTTTACAACAGTTATTTTCTTTGTGAAGGCTCTTGTTGCCATATTCTTAAGGCCTCTCATCATAATGGATAAGATCTGGTGCCCCCTTGCTTGTTGATGTACCAGACCACTGTCATGTTGTCTGACTGGATCACAATAGTCCCTGTCAGAAAGATAGAATGGAATGCTTGTAATGCCAGTAGCACCGCCCTCAGGTCCAGAACATTGATATGCAAAAGGGCCTCTGTTTCTGACCATGTCCCTTGGACCAAGTTTCCCTGACATAGCCCCCCTCAACCCATCAGGGAGGCAACCGTTGTCACCATGGCTTTTGGCTGATGGGGGCTGAAGGGGTGAGTCCATTGTTGGGGATTTTGAGACATCCACCTGAGTAAATCTTGCTTGCATCTCTGAGTTACACTTTTCTGAAAGGACAAATGATGTTGTAGAGGGTACCACCGAGTGAGAAGTAACCACTGAAGGAGTATCATGTGGAAAATGGCTAGAGGAACAATGGTGATTGAGGCTGCCATTGACCCCAAGAGTTGGAGTGTGGACTGAACAGAAGATTTGTGGTGACATAGCAGCGGCTGAACCTGTTGCCTTATTCTTTGAAGTTTGTGGTCCGGAAGAGATGCTGTGCAATTTCTCATGTCCAACAGTACCCTGATGAATTTTAAAGACTATCCTGGGGTCGTGCTGGACTTCTCCCAGTTTATAGTGATTCCCAGGCATTGTGCTGTGATGAGAGTGTAGTGTAGGGCTTCTTCCAGTAGATGCTTGGTGGGGGCAGTGAGGAGCCATTCATCTAGACATGGAAAAGCCTGGAATCTAATCCCTCAAATAAAACAGCTATACAATCTCAGCCTCACTACAGGATATGTGCCCACAGAATGGCGTATAGCAACAGTGGTCCCACTCCACAAAGGTGGAGCCTCTACGGACCCTGGAAACTATCACCCCATAAGCCTGACTAGCTTAGTCTGCAAAGCTATGGAGAGGATCATCATGGAGCTCATAAACAAAGACATTGGGGACCTACAGACACTAGATCCTACCCAGTTCGGCTTTGTCAAGGGCAGATCCTGCCTTTTGAACCTGGTTGACTTCTTTGAAACAGTCACCAAAGCCATAGATGAAGGGAAGGTAGTCCACACAGCCTATCTGGACCTTGCAAAGGCATTTGACACAATACCCCACTCGGGCATCATAGATAAGCTATCCAGCTTAAATATAAACCCCTATGTCACAAGATGGGTCGCAAACTGGCTCAAAGACAGAACCCACAGAGTGAGAGTTGCTGGAGCCATGTCAGACTTGAAACCGGTCACAAGTGGCATCCCACAGGGTTCTGTCCTGGGACCACTCTTGTTCGGTATATACTTTTCTGAGGTACAGGCAAACGTGGGAGGACTATGGCTCACCAAGTTCGCAGACGACTGCAAACTGGGCGCCATAATCAACTCTCCAGCTTACACAAACATCCTTCAAAAAGGTCTCACAGAGACTGATAACTGGTGCCAGTGCCATGGTTTAAAGCTAAATGCCAAAAAATGTATAGTCATACCCTTTGGCAAAAACAATGTGCTCACAAATTACCACATAGGTGGAAACCCATTAAGTACAGAGAAAGTTATTAGGGACCTGGGGACCCAAGTTGATAGCAATCTCTCCTTTGAAAACCACATTGCCAAAGTGGTTAGAAAGACCTTCTACATAGCCTACCTCATCACGAAGGGTTTCACATCTAGATCAAGAGAGGTAATCGTGCCCCTTTAATTCATCCCTCATCAGGCCCATCATAGAATACAATGCCCCTTTTGGGATGTACCTTACCCGACACCTACAGCAATTAGAAAGACCCCAAAAGTATCTCACCAAGAGGATTAAGGGTCTCAAACAGATGCCATATGCTGCTCGGTTAAAAAAACTTCAGCTCTACTCAGTTGCATACCGCCTACTTTGAGGCGATCTATGCCTGACATACAAAGCTATATCAAATCCAGAATTAATGGACATGCTCCACCTCAGTAAATCTAAATCCCTTAGAGCCACACGCTCGAGGGACTTGAACCTCAGCACAGAAATAAATAGAACTTGCCGGAGGGACAGGTTCATAACCCAGAGGCTCCCTTCGCTCTGGAATAGAATTCCAGTTCATGTGAGGCAGAGCACCTCACTGAATCTCTTCAAGAAGAATCTCGATAAGTGAATGGAGGATCGTAGGTTTGTCCCAGGGATTACTCCCGTGTCACTATTAGACAGAGGCACAGTAAACTAAACCTTAAAAAGGGCACAGTATACTCAAATCAAGGGGTGGCGTAAGCCATACAGAATTGGGCTAGGCTTATAATTGCCCCAGGGCAGATAGCCTAGTATGAACCTATGAACCTATGAATCCTTGAAGTCACAGGTGCATGATAACCACTGCCATGCATTTGGTCAACACTCTGGGGGGCTGTAGAGAGACTGAAGGGCAGTGCTCAAAACTGGTAGTGACTGGCACTTATGCAGAAGCGGAGGTATTTTCTTGAACATTTGTCCATTTTTATGTGGTAATACGCAACATAAAGATCTACAGAGCACATCCAATCATCTTCTTCCAAAAGAAGGACAGACTGAACCGTGACCAACTGGAATTTCTCTGTTTTTACAAATTTGCTCGGTGTGCTGAGATCCAGAATTGGTCTCCAGTCCCCTGTCTTTTTGGCATTAAAAAGAACCTAGAGTAAAACCGGATCCTACCTGGTCTGGGGGGTACCATTTGGATGACTTTTTTTGTAGCAGCTTTTGAATTTCATGTGCTGCTGCTTCCCTTTGACTGGGTGGAACATCAGGTAATTCCCTGGATGAGGTTGGAAAAAATGGAAGGGGATGTGATAGCCTATGGATATTATCCATTGTACCCAAGAGTCAGTGGTTATGTTTCGCCAGGCAGTGGGGGTACAAGGAAAAATTACCCCTGACCATTTCCAGAGGTGAGGAGTCGGGCAACGCTTCAGGAGTGCTGATAGGGTTGGGCAGAGAAAAAATCTCTGGAACTCTGGTTTGGTAGACCTCTTCTGCCTCAAAAGAGGCATCTTCCATTGAAGTTACTGCCTCTAGGGGAGAACTCGTCACGTGCATCACGGTAAGAGCCCTGTGATTTCCTTGCCACATCTTCCCGCACCTCTGATTTCTAGAGTAGAATCGTTGGTGTAGAATGTCTGACAGCAATGGCAGAAAGGCATGTTGCCAGTGTATCTTTAACTTTAGGGCCAAACAAAGAAGTGGCCTCGATGGGGGCATTCATAAAGGAAGCCTTAAAGGAGTCAGCAAAGTCACAAAGGTGCATCCAAGCATGTCGTCTGGTGACTATACCTGCGCCTGCTGCTCTAGACGCTCCTTCCGTTGCATGTGAAATAAGATGCATGGAAGAATTGGATATGGATTCTAGGGTGGCTATCTGAGAAGCTACATTGTCACAGACCTCATCAGAAACAGCTCCTGCCAAGGTATCAGAGTGTTGTTTGATAAGATCCCTCTGGAGCCTCGTAAAGTGTGCCAAATAGTCCAAAGACCTTACGGCAAAGGTCGATGAAGCAAACACATGCTTCCTGAGTCTGTCTATTGCCCAGGACTCCTTGTTGGGTGGATGGACAGTTTGGCTCTCTTCTGCCAAGTTTTTCTTGGTTGTAGCCACCACCACATAGCATCTACTGGAAGACCTCTTGACCAATGGAGGTGTTCAGTTGGGGGATATAAGAGCTTGTCTGGCCTCCATGGTATAGCTTCCAGGGTGTCCGGAGTCTTCCATGCACACTGGATGATGAGCTGGACAAGCTCATCGGCCATCGGGGTAACCCAGGAGGTAGGGGGCCAGGCACGAAAGGCCTGCAGGAATATGGATTCTGCTGAGGAAGGATTAGAGGACTTCCAGTCACCCCTCTACGGATCTCGAGGATGTCACCAAATGACACCTCATCAGAGGGTGACCGTGGGGACCCTTCCCCATCATCAAAGTCAGTATCTTTGGTCAAAGACTCCTCAGTGGAGTCCATGCACTTCCTCTTGCATGAAGCCTTGCAAGATACTTCCTCAGTGGGAGGTTCTGGGGAAGACTGCAAAGAAGAGGTCTCCTGAGGGGGAGAAACCGGAGGCCCTTGGGCCTGGGGTCAGGTGGTTGTGGCTTGTGAGAGCTGCAGCACAGAGGGGGAAGAGGTCTCCGACATGTGGGGTTTGCCAGCCAAGGCAAGCTCACTCTCCATGGCCTGGAAGGCCAGCCCACCCAAAGAGGGATGGGAGCCCGGAACAGAGTACAACAACCTCTATACCGGGGTCACACCCCACTCCGACGAGCTGACCTCCAGGATTCCTGGAGGATGCCATAGAAAAAAATCGGCATGGAACCAAGAATGCCCTCCCCCATGGCACAGCCACTAGCCTGAGAAGAACTCAATGCTCAGTGGACCGAGGGCCACAAGGACGACTCTGGCTCCAAAGTGAAATCCACTATTGGGGTCAGAGGAAGGGAAGCTGCTGTTGGAAGAATGGGCTTCAATACTTGGGTGGAAGTCGAAGGAGAAGTGTACATTGGAGTCTGAGGAAAAATATGTTCACCTGAAGGAGGGAATGTGGTTTAGATGGTTGAGAGAGACCCCTGGCCACAAGCAAGTAGTCAACAAGCCGCAACACATCTTGCTCGGAGAAGCTCCTGGTCAGCCTCACAGAGAAACCTGAAGGCAATTCTGGCCTTTCTAGAAGAACTGATCCAAAGGAGGACAGTATTTGGTCCTTGCTAATTCAAGTGGTGCAGAGCCCAGAACTGAGGATGTCTGCACCGAGGAAAATGGTGTTAAAGTAGTCAGCACCGAAGGCAGTGCCATAGAAGTCTAAGGTGTCTGCACTGATGGGTACGGTGCCATTGAGGAAGGTGTCTACACTGGTAAGAATGACAGTGCAGAGAAGGACTGCACCAAACAGCATGTCGATGCCAAAAGCATCTGCACCATGGAAGACAGTTTAGTCAGACTCAAGGCCAAAGGGGGTTGTACCAATGGTGCCGGAGACTGTACCTACAGGGATGGTGCTGGTAAGGGCTGCGACAGAACTGTTGGAGCTGTAAGGGCTGTGACAGAACTGTTGGAGTTGTAAGGGCTGTGACAGAACTGTCTGAGCTGTAAGGGCTGCGACGGAACTGTTGGAGCTGTAAGTGTCTGCACTGGGAACTCCGGTACCAGTGTCAATAAGGAGGACAAGGCTAGCGCAAGAATCAACTGGGGCGGTGCCATGCCTGGAGCTGAGAGGTCACAAGTGGTGGTGCCGGAGTAATAATTTTCACTTTCTTATGAGTTGACTCCCTGCAGTCTCCAAAGGGATATGAAGTGAGCGACCTCGATGAGGAAGAGGAAGCATGTCTCTTACGGGCTTTAGCAGGAGGGAGTGAGCCCTCCAACCCAGAGATAGCCTCACAGAAAGGAGATTTGAGATGATGTTTCAGGATTAACTTATTCTTTCTCTCGTTAACAGTCCTGGTCAAAAAATTTCTACAAATCCCACATAAGAGATCCACAGTAAGGTGGGAGACATTCAAACAATAGACACATAAGTCATGGCCATCGGAAAGCGGTAACTTACAGCCACAATCCTTACACTGCTTAAAACAAACACTACTTTTCTTGTCCGACATAATGATGTGGAGAAGAACGTCAATACCAAGAATAAAAAAGGCTACCCAGAAGGGTAAGAAGAGAGAAGGAAGAAGGATTACCAATGATGGTAATGAAGAATTACCTCAAAGGTGCGAAAATGGTAATAACGGTAAATAGACTAAAGGGAGAGAGTCTTAAAGATACGACAGGGTAGGAGAATAATAAAAGTAACTGACTGAAAAACTTTTAAAGTAGAGACAATATATAAAATTTCAAAAATTATTCACTTAGTTGAGTGAGAGTGGCTTGGCACAGCTGTACAGCAATGAGGCAAATAAGATCTGAAGAAACATTGAGCAGAGCATTCTGGGTAGGACCTTGGCTCAAGAGTTTTTGGCTGTCACGAGCATGATATATGACCGGCTTGGTTCCAAGTACGGAACCGATAACCCATCAGTAAGGAATGAATGAAGATTAACATCAGATCAATGCTTTTAGTTGTTCTCACTCAACTGACCGGAGTGGTTGAAAGCACAACAAATAAATTGTTGATTAAATGTAAAGTACTGTTAATATACTGTTTTTTTCTATCTGCTTTTCATATCCAGTAGAGGTTTACAGTTTTTATTTTTATCCCAACAGCAATATGAGCTTCCAGTTTCACCTAGATAAGTACAAACAGCACCACATCAATTTGATACAGCAAACTGAAATCCTACCTGTAACCAAACATATACTATCATCTGGATAGCTATTCACTTACTTGGTAAAAACTTACAATTACAGTATTCGTTTTAGTGTGTATAGTGCAGCCTTTATTTACCCCACAGACAGCATATCGGTTACCACTTTTACCTATTTGAGGAAATAAAAGCACAATACAGATTACATGTGCTTGATTGAGCTGTTTTAACTATGACTTCACAAAATGACATCACTAGGTCTTGATCGTTCTCAACATCCATCTTTATTTTGGGATATAAATCCTGAAATGATAGAGAAGCAGACAGCTATAGTTAGAAATGGGCAGACTGACTGATACATATATATTTTTTTAGAATGGATCCAAGTCAGATAATTTATTTCTTTGGATTCGAATGCCTACTGATAATGTTTTGTAAGGTTTAATACAATTAGATCTCACTGTGAAGAATCGTTTTAAGTGTTCAGAAAAACATGTTATAGTGTATGTGAACATACTTCCCTAACCAGAATATTCCCTAACTTATACCTGTGTGCTGGTACAAATGTCTTGTGTTTTGTTGTACATAGTCATATTATGTTCATCTGTACTTTTAATGTAAGCTTTTCTATTTGGAATTACAAGTCAGGCAGACCATCCTTCAGTATGCAGCAACAGATGACACAAATCATGACTCATCAAAAAACAGTGAGATGAGCAGTTCATGCTAACATTGATCAGGGATTGTTTTCCTGGGTCCATGTTTTCTCATTGAAGGTTCACTTCTGCAAACTTCCAATGATTGAACAGAAAAGAAAGAATGTCCATTCACTGAATATTCACTTCAGCGAATGTGTGAGAAGGGGAAGTAACTAGTTTGCTAACACCTCCCAGTCACGCACACTGCACTATTTCAAAACAACACAGATGGGGGACTGTGCCCCCACATCCCCCCCTAACTATATATACTGACTCCAAGGTTGCACTACAGTTGAGAAAAGGGCAAATTTTCTGATGCTGGCCAACAACTTCCATGCCCTTTTCCTCACTATAGTGCAGGGTGGGTTTCAAACACTGTGGTATGTGAGATGGGGAAATGTTGGCTAAAAAGTTTCTTTACCCATCTCACACATTTGATGAATGAACGTTCGATATCTAGTGTTTGAGCATCAAAGGTTTGCAAAAATGAACCTTCCATGAGCAAATATGGGCTCCATTTTCCCAACTGCTTTAGCATGTCCACAATGCATGAAATGGATCATTTTTTTAGATTATAACAGCAAGATTTCACCTGACTGGTCATGGAAAACGCATGTAACAAGAAGTCCTAATACACTGTTTTTTTGACAAGGACTAACCACCATTTGCCCTTCATTTGTAACTAATGTAGTTAGCTCATAGTAGGTTATTTTTACTTACTTATAAAAATGTTTGCATTTCCTGATTTTATTGAGATTTGATATTTAAAATGTCTGCTTACTAGCTATGCGAACGTTTTGCCTAATATCTGTACTACAGATAATGGTCTTCCACAAAGACTGCATCCCCAGTTGTAGAGGACCCTACCCCACACCCCACTCCCCCACTTAAATAATCTCAAGCATTCCTGCACTGACTTCGACACTATTAAATAAAAACTGTTGCCACAGCTGAAATAAAACATTAAAATTTGTAAATGCATGGCACAAAATGTAATACTTGCCATACCATGCCATACATACAGAGAACACGGTAAAACTAAGCAGTAAATACCCAAACAAAAACAAATACCAAAGTTGTAGGGCAACACATTGCTGTTACTTCAATTAAACTGCAAATTGATTAACATGATTTTATAATACTGTACCCCCCCCCAAAAAAAAAAATGAATGCAATATATTGACAGGTTATTGGTAACAGTTGCAAATAATTAGAGAATGAGGCATGTTGACTGGTCTTGTGGATTATTTTCTGTATTACGGAGTAGCAGGTGATAACTCATTCTGATAGAAATGCTATTCTGAGTACTGCATTACCTCGTACTCTCTTACACTGTAAATCTATGTATCTACTGTTTTTAATGTCTGCCACACATAGCAGACTGCAAAGGAACAGAAAGTGTAAAGGTCACCAGGCAGGTGATTTCTTACAGATGAAGACACAGCTCTAAAATGTGTATCTTGATGCTCTGCCATGGGTATTGCATAACTTTTTTTTTGTTGAAATGAATGCACATTAGGAGGTCTCTCTGCCCATGCAGGTACATAGATCTCACTACTTCAGCCATCACATAGCCACTACTCATTTCATTTTGCCTTTGTAACTAGCTTAGGTGAGAGGCTGATCTCCCTAGAAAGAGTGGATGTCAGGCAGAAATGCAGCAGGTTGTACCACATTCCATAATGCAGACAAATGTAACAAGACGAAGAGAGAGGTTCATTACACAGATCCATCCCCGTTGCATCTGGAATAGACTCCCACTGTCTTTTATTACTTTCTTTTTTTCACTTAGTTTTTTATTAGTTTTCCAATTTTATCACAATTTTAAGAAAAAGTATTGATTGATACATTAATGATGTCATAGAAACATTTACATACAGTTAATAGAAATAGAAACTAACAATAAATTAATATTTACTATTATAACATCAGAACGTAACTATTTATAAAGGTGTCTAATCAGTTCAAGTAAATACTAATTTCTAATATATACTTACATAATTTCAGTTTGAGATATTGTCCATTTTCTCCAGGGTTTCTATTACAATCTGCCAGGTGTTGATGTATGATGTTAAGCTATTGGTTCTGTTCTTTAATGTTTTGATGTCCATTTGACCAACAGTCAGTGCAAGAAGTTTAAATTTGTTGAACAAAGGAGAAGGATTATTTTTAAAGTTTATGGTAATTATTTTTCTGGCAATGGCTAGCAAAGTCCAAAGTATTGATAGTTTTTTCTTAGGCACACACAAACAATACCACTGATTTTGTTAAACTGAAATTATCATTAAATATTGTTTGAAAAAAAATAGTTTATACTACCCCAATAAGTTTTTAATTTAATACAATCATAAAAAACATGTTCTCAATTTGCCATTAGTTTTCTTTCACAGGGGTGATGAAACATCTGTGTACAAATCTCCATGAATACAACTTCCAGTGAAGTGACAGTGTGGTATGTTTTGAAGATATTACAATAGTTTTTTTTTCTCATCTTCATCAAGGAAATGTCCATTCACCATTGTGAAGCAATTCCAATAAACATTTTTGTGATATATCTTTTCATTTCTTGACAAGTTTATATATGTTAGACAAGTATCCATTCCCTTGATAAGGATTTGTTATGAATATAACATTCAATTACTTTAGGTATGTCTTGTCTGACTGAGATTTGTATCGTTTCTATTTTATTTAATATAAATTGTCTCTGTATTTGTAAAGTTAGCCACATTTCCTCTCATGTTATATTTGTTCATAAGGTATGTAATGGCTAGAACCTTAACCATTTCTATTAAATGATGCCAGAACTGTAGGTTTGCTTGTTTTAAAATTTCCATCTTATTAACTTGTGTAGTTTCTAAGTTATTTGAAGTATCGACTAATGGAAAACTTAAAAATATCCAGGTTTTAATAGTAGGGTTAGTGTTTACAATTTTTTTAAAGAGGAATACTGTCTGATTTATATAACCTGAGTATGAAAGTTTTTATTTTCTAGTATGTTTGCTTTCAGTGTCCAATAGAAGATGTTTGGTAATAAGTTTAAATGATTGTGTATATTGCTTTGCATGATATTTAAACATATCTCTTCATGGAGTAATTTCCATATTGAGGAGTATTGCGGATTTAACCATAGGGTAATGTTTTTAATAACAGCTTATAGAGCGCAAGTCTCACTATCTGGAATATTTATTCCTCTTCCTTCCCAATTTGGTAAAGGATTTAGTGCTAATTGAGGTTTTTTGGGGGGTACCATATACATTTTTATATTTTATTATACGTTTGTATTATATGCTTGGGTGTTGGTAGTGAAAAAACTTGAATTAGGTATAATACTTTGGGAAATATAACTGATTTGGTCAAGGATAGTCTATCCTCCATTGTGTACAAGTGTTTGTTCCAGTTTATCATTTCTTCTATTTATTATATTATTATAGTTATATAGAATCATATCTTCTAGATCCTCTGTTAGGTGGATCCCTAAGTAATGAAGTTTACCCTCGTTAACAAAATATTTTGAATATTTATCTAGTTTGTTTTTCTTAGAACTCAAGAATATTTTAGCTTTATTTTCATTAAATAGTCCACAGACTTCTTGAAATTTGTTCAATGAATCGAATAGTGCCTGCAAGGAATAATTTGCATCTGAAAGGGTCAGGAGAATGTCTTCTGCAAACAATTGAAGCTTCAGATTTAATGTTTTAGATAGTTCTATGCCTTTAATACTGTCTTGTAGTCTTATGTTATCTGCAAAGGGCTCTATCAGTAGTGCAAATAATAAAGGTGACAATGGACAACCCTCCTTGGTTCCTTTCTTAATTGTAATTGGATCAGATCTATGGCAGCTTAATTTAACATATGCTAATGAGTTTTCATATAAGGACATAATTAGTTGTATGAATGCATTAAGAAATTTATATTCTTCCAATGGTAGATGTAAATGTTTCCAATTTACAGTGTTGAAAGCACCGTCAATGTCCAAAGAGATTAGAGTTAAATCTATATTTCTATGTTTAGCAAAATCTATTAAAGTTAAGCTCCTTTTGATGTTATTGTATGTGTTTCTTTCTTTAATAAAGGCTGTTTGGTATTCATTTACCAGCAATGGAAGAAAATGTTTGATTCTATTTGCTAGGATTGCCAAGAACAACTTATAAACTATGTTAAGTAGGGATATGGGCCTATATGATGTACAGTATTTTTCTTCTTTTCCTGGTTTTATTATTGGGGAAATTAATGAATGTCTCCAAGATGGAGGTAGTCCTGACCTTTATTTGGATACAATGTATACTTTTAGTAGTACAGACAGTCTGACCTGATATTTTATACATTTCAGGTAAAATGTTATCTGAACCTGGTGCTTTATTAACCTTTAATTATTTAGGATTTTGATTCTGTCATAGTAATTGGTTTATTAATGATGCCTATATGCTGCTGAGATAATCTAGTTGAGATGCTTTTGTTTAGAAAGTATTTCATTAGCTGGGGAAGTAGTGAGATTTGATGAATTCATATTATAGTGCAGTCTAAATATTTCTAATATGCTATTAAGATCAGTTACATTTTTCTTTGTGCAAATGTATAATTCCTTTATCTGTCTAGATTCAATAATGTTTTTTTTTCTATTTGCTAGTTGCCGTTGGTTTGCAAGATTTATGGAATTCAAATTTAATTTGATGTTTTTCTAGGTTTATCATAGTTTTGTTGTGCAATATTTCTGTGTATTTACTATTAATTTGTATTAATTCAGGTTTTAGATTTGTGCTGCCGTTTTGGATTTTTTGTTTAAGTTGGTCAAGTTTGGTTTGTAGTTCAAGTATGTCTTTAGTCCATGTCTTTTCCTTGTTAAAGAACCAGGCTATTGATTTACCATAAATATAAGATTTTATTGAAATATATATATATATATATATATATATATATATAAATATATAAATTTCAGATATATCTTCTGTATTGTTTATTTCCAGAAAGGTCTTTACTTCATTTAAATAAAATTCTTTAAACTCTTAAATTTGTTATGCATGAGGGTATTCTAGTGATAGGTAATGAGTTATATGATTCTGTTTCTAATTCAAAAACTATCATGTTATGGTCTGATAATGGGCATGCTATTACTTTAACCCCACTTAACTTTGTTGATAAATCATTTGAAACATAGACTGTCTATTCAAGAATGAGATTTATATCTTTGAGAGTAATGTGTGTAAAATAATGAGTTTCGATCAGCAAAATTGTTTATTTCTTTAATTATTGTTGTGTCAATAAATTTCAAAAGGGCTCTTGATGTAGATGATTTCTTTCTTTTACATGTTGAGCTAGAATCACTATCATTTGTAATGCAGTTAAAGTCCCCTGCTACTATTAGGCTTCCCTTATTATGATGAAAATCATCTTTGGAGTGAGTGTTAACAGTTTTAATCCCAATCCCTGGGATCCAATACAAATTTACTAATGTGTAAATCTTTTTATTAACTTCTAGGGTTGTTAAACAAAACATTCATGAGGAATCTTGACATGTTGAAATTATTTTTGGGGTAGGGTTGAATTCCTAACTAAAATAATTACTCCTATTTTCCTAAGTTTAAATTGTGAATTTGCCAGCACTGTATAGTTACTAAAGTTTAGTTTTTTTAAAAAATCTTACATCAGATGGGTTTCTTGAAGGAATACTAATTGTGGCTTATGTAAATTCAGATACTTAAACTTCTAGTTTTTATATTATTTAAATCATTAACATTTATAAATAGATATGTCAAATTACTTGAGATTACAAAGTCAGTATGTACAATGACATTTGAGTTATAGTAATGTGTTTTTATTTTAACTCTTCTGTACAAGATGCATTAATTTCTGTTAGACACCAAAAATAAAAAAATTCAAACATATTTAAAAACTTGAAACATTGAATACTAAAACCATTTATCATCTCA
The DNA here is from genome assembly GCF_019279795.1 of Protopterus annectens. Taxonomy (NCBI): domain Eukaryota; kingdom Metazoa; phylum Chordata; order Ceratodontiformes; family Protopteridae; genus Protopterus; species Protopterus annectens. The sequence goes on along the minus strand of NC_056749.1, from coordinate 144,850,740 downwards.
ATGAGGTTTAAGACCTCTCGTCTAAGTGAAAAAGTCACACAGACAGTCCCTCTACCTATATCTTCTATGTAAAAGATGAGTCTCTCTGCCTAAGGTGCTTGTATATCTAAAACTATTACTTGGTATGTTTGATGTTTCAGTTTTTTAAATTTAGATGAATACTAATTTATGTCTATGTCATAGCTGATGTATGAGCAAACTTAGCAATATTTTATGGTGATTCAAGTTTAAGCATAATGTATACGATAGTATGATGTTATAAGGTGATTCATGTTGTAAGAGTTCAGTATCAGTTCAAATCTCACTTGTAAAATAGATACCAGTTCAGTGGAGTTAATCCATTCAGCAGGGGATTATAGTTATGTAAATGACTAATTTAAACAAATGTATTTAAGTAATAATCTATAGATTATGATGATGGCATCTATGATGTTTTCCCATGTCTGACAAAAAATCTTCATACTTTCGATTTTCACTATTTATAAGTCATTGCTGCGATCTAGGGGGAAGTTTTTATATACATTACCATTTTTGCTCATCTTACACTCTACCATATTAATTATATATTAGCTTCTGTTTTACCTTCCATATGAGATGAATATTTATGTTGTGAAAACGTCCTTATGACATTTTTAAATCAACAATAAATGCCTGACAGTTTATTACAGGACATTCAATGAATCAAATATATTCAGGTGTCATGAAGTCAGAATAATACTTAGATGTGAAGACATAAAACTTATCAAATCATAGCATAGTTGCACTCTAAATTATGAATACAGCAGTAAAGTTATTACATTGTATCTGTCTTCGCTATAATTTTAGTGGAACCACACAGAATCAGCTTTCCACAATGCATATTTGCAATTTTATAATTGTATGGTCTGTCCTGTCTTTGCACTTTTTCACTAATGTACTTGTTTTTATATTGGTTCAGTTTCAAATTTGAATATTAGAATGTCAAGAAGACTGATATTTATTTTTTTAAACATTAGTTCGTTTACTTGTTTAGTATGTATTATGGTCATTTCTGTCTGTAGCATACTAAATTAGTAGTGTGCTGTTGGAATTGGTCTGTAAAAAGTGCAGTGTTTCTTTAAATTTTTTTTTCTCCTTAACTTTTCCCAAATCCTCCCCATTATGTCGATAGCACAGCATGAAGTGTTTCTTTTAACTTCATTTTAGTTGCCGCTAGTATTGCAGTGGGTTATTGCATAGGGAGAAGGTGTTTGGATCCAATATTTTTATTTGTGTTGGGAAGCCACAAATCGGGTCCTGTGTGTGCTTGTGAGCTTATTAATGACATCATTGCTTAAGCGACCAAGTAGTGCAAATTGGAGAAGTTAGAGCAGCTTCTTGTGGTTCATTTTGATCTTGGGAAACCTCTCAATGTTTCTGCTCATCTCGCAGACTCGGCGGGAACATTTATGGCAACAAAGGAGATTTTGGAGAAAAATGGTTAAGTCTCGAGGCAGAGAGGGGTAGGAAATGATTTTAAGTTTTTTTAACACTAGAAAACCAGGGCTGAGGTAAAAATCATGACAGAGAAAACAAGCAAAGATGAAAATTCACACCACCCCTCTACATCCAACGACTCCTCTCATAACAAGATACCAATCTGAGTAGTTCCACATTTTTTTCCACATTAAGAAACTTCTTGTTAATCATCACAACAATGTGAAAAACAAACGCATCTTACAATGTCCACAGTAATGAATATTACATATAGAGTCCCTCCATTTTTCACATTTGTAAATTCTGGTGCTAATTAGTGACATTAACCAATTCCTCTAGTGAAAAGAAAATAAAGGATGAAAAAAAAAAGAAAAACATTCCTGTATATTATGTTTGATATTTTCTTTCCAATTTTAAAACTGTGACTTTATATTACATAACATGACTTATGCATATACGACCTATTTGCTAACGACTTTGTTTTACATTTCTAGATAGCATGCTTTATATTTTGACCTTTGTTCGTCCTATTGATGTTGTTTATAGCAAATTAGAATTTTTTTATTACATTAAGGAAGATTTGAGTATAGCATTTTATTTTAGTTTGCTTTTGTTACTTATAACTTTTCATTTATAACTTTTACTCTTCTAATGAATAGTTATGTCTAATATTAAAACAGTCTATTAAATAAGATTTATAGTAAACATAATGCATAAGCTTGAACACAAAAGTAAAAGATATGTACCTCTATTCAGTGAAGAGTAATATGTAGAACTTTGATAATATAAAACCTGTTAAGTATAGTATATTTATTTGTCCTTTAGTTTTTTTCTTTTTCTGTCCAACTACTTTCCATTCATTTTTTCAGCATTTCTCTTAAGTATAGTGTTACCCCAGTCCATAACTTCTACTTGGTCTATTGTGTTATTTAGCAAGTATTTTGTTGCAGCTTCTAGGGAGTCAAATATTTTGATGCCTTCACGAAGAGAGATTTTCAGTCTTTCTGGGTGTAAAAGATGGGTTTTAAGTTGTTTTCTTCAGTGCTTTTATAATGGGATAGAATTATTTTCTTTTTCCAACTACTGTAGAAATTTGATGACAGAACCTTGGTATTTTATTGGGGAGTTTGTCCAGGCCGTTTTTAATATCAGTGCTTTGTCTTGAAAAAAAAATCATAATAATGGATCTTGGTCTGGAATTTGATGTTTCTTTTGTTGTTAGAGACCTGCAAGCATGTTCTATACCATAGGATAGTGATTCAGGAAGTTTAAGTATACATGGTATCCAAGTGGTAAGAACATTAATAATATTGTCACCCTCAGCTTTCTCCGGGAGTCCATAAATACAAAAGGTTGCGTTTCCTGGATCTATTTTCTATATCATCCAGTTTTTCCAGCAAGTAGTTGTTTTGTTTTAATGGAAATTCTGAGTGATGTTCTTCTGCTACTCTGTTTTCCATGTCATTAAGCGATTGTTCCATTGCTGTTATTTGAGTCTTCTGTTGCTTAATAATCTCCTTTAATTGTTCAGGCTGTTGAGAACATTTGTCTTTGAATGTATCCAGCTTATTATCAATTTTATCTATCTTTAAAGATAGATCTTGTATATTTGTCAGCAAAGAATGCAACTCTTTTTAAGTAAGGAGTCTTGATTTGAAGTTTTAGTGTGACTCATTCTGAAGAGCTGTGTGAAGTTTTCTTTTGCAGTTGAATTTGACAGGAATTTTTAGTTCTGATGAAAAAATTCTTTAGTAGAATTCAAAATGTTTTAGTAGTAGATTGGTAATATTTCAGGCAAAAGTCATTTTTGAATGAAAAATCCCGTCAGCAGTTTACAACAGAGAGCTCTTGAAGAATACTACTACCAGTTCACCATCTTGGCCATGCCTCTTTTATTACTTTCAATATTGCTGAGAAGCATTTCTGCAGGCAACTGCTGTTTAAGATTTAAAGAAAGAGAATGGCTCCAAGACAAAACTTTGACTCCTTGTGATTGACATTCATAACTGTTATCACAAAGTAGCAAAATCACTAAACTCCAAACATTATTCACAATTAAAAATCTGTAGGAAAAATAAACATTTTTTTGCATAGGGACAAACCCCTGCTCCCTCCCCCCAGTGTGAGTGGGGATGCACCAAACCTTCAATGATTTATCTCAACTTCAAGGTTTCATCACTTTGAGGAAAGAAGAAATTCTCAGGACACAGCAATCTTAGTCTGTTTGTGAAAGGCTGGCAATGGACACATTTACACTATCATGCAGGATTGCAAATTTGTGCAAACCCTTACTAGCTCAACACAAGATACCAATGAAATGTTTTCCAGGCATTGTATAACCTTTTGCTTGATGACATGTCATGCCATATTATTAAAAACATATATTAGTATGGTAGATATTCATTTGGTGACATTTAAAATCTTTCTGGATCAAGTTGTAAAAATAAATATCACTATGTTGGCTATTCATAATAGGGCCTTAAAATTAATCACACTGTTTCAATCCTACTTCGATCAGTAGCCATTCTTGCATAAAAGGGACTTGGCCTGTGGAATATTGCTCCACAATTCTAGCAAGAGTACACTGCCCAAGATATTCACATAAGATCTGCAAGTATGCATACATATATTTTAGCTAAGGAAGTATCTGCAAATCAACAGCATGTAGATAGCAAGAGAAGTTCTTCAGTATTGTGTATGAATTAGTTTAACAAAACCATCTTCAGAAATCAGCTCATTTCCCACCTAAATACCTTTTGGACATGAAACTGCCTAGCACCTGTCTGACATATTCCAACACCTTTCAACTACCCACTTATCCAACCTCTTCTTTAAAACTCCCACAGATGCACTATATTTATCTCACATTACTTGCCAACTCACCGCCACCTACTCCCCACTGTCTCATCTATACCCACTAACTCTCCCCTAGACTAAGTTGAAAAGCTTTCCCTTAAAATGTCAATGAACCTCATATGAAGTTGACTATATTCTCCTCCTTTGAGAAACTGGCTAACATTTTTAGTCTTTCCTTATCTTCATTACATCTTCAAGATTATCTGTACTTAACATATTGTATGAACAACAGTCATAGGTTACTACCTGCTATACTTTTAATTTTATGTCTAAACCACAATGCTCATATAAATATCTTATGTATAGTATGTTAGCAATTGTTCTGGAGCTTTTCTCCCCAGGCCTCTGCTAAAAACCGACAGCTCTGTCCAGTTAGACATCCCCAGTAAACAAATGTAAAATAAAAATAAAAATGTAATACCATAAAGTACCATATAAACTCCTTCTGGGACAAGTTATTAACAGAGATGTTAATATTGCAGATAATTATAGTTTTACTAGAAAATATGTCATAAATCTCACTTTACCAGTCCTGGACAATATACTGACTTGGCCTATAAAATAGTACTCCTTGGTGCTTCTGTCTGTACACTAAAACATTTACATAATGTATGCAAGTAGTTAGAAATAATATATTTATAAATAGCTATAAACAGCTATAAACCAGTGGCAGATAGACACTATAATTCAGTAAGAACATTCCCAACATAATTAAAAGTTACATTTGATAACACAAAGAAGCATGTATTTGAAGAAAAGTGGTGCTTTTCATCTGTTGTTTACAAGACCTGAAGGGATCTCTTTCTTGCCAAAAGAATTGTCTGAAAACAATGTATACAGACACATGACAGGGACAGTTTTCATCAAATCACATATGAAAAGGTGCTTCTCTGACGCATCTGAACTACAAGCAAGAAAATAAATGATTACGGTGACCTAATAAAAACTATTGTAAGGGTCGGAAGCCAAGATAACGAAATGTTTGTGGAAGGAGTGGTCTGCAAAAAATAGGAACACGATTAAAAATTAGTAAGGTTTGCAAAAGAATTGTGTTTCATTTCTCGACAAAGTTTTTTTTTTTCTCAAAATCTCTTAAGTTAGGAAGTACAGCACTAGCAAACGACACTTTCAAAGGGATTTTTTTTCTATTTCAGAACATAAGTGAGGCTTTAATGGAAAAAGTACAGAGCCTGACAAATGCATTTGAAAGCTGTGTGTTTATATCACCTGGTAAAATAAGTTTTTAAAATCACATGGCTGATTATAATCAAGTCAAACACACAGCAAAAATTCAGCACCCTATTGACAGTTGTGGAACTTATTCATGACTTACAGAACCACACCAGTGCAGGTATTTCACATACCAAAGACAAAGGAGCCACTTTGCAAAAGAATCAATGATTGTGACCTAACAGAATGTTGCTAATCAGGAACAACGTGACAAATATTGGCATCTCTTCAGCTCCAGATGAAATACATGGAAACAGACAGCTGACAACAATGCTTGCCACAGGGAAAGAGACCTCTTAAAATACTGAAGAAAACAGAAAATTACCACTACTTTAAAAATGTTTATGGGTACATGAATGACAGTAGGAGTTACTCATGAGGATGTGATGTCCCTCCTCTGGGCCAGTAATCAAGGAGCCTAGGTTCTCACAACTGACACTGGTGAGGGATGCTGACTTGGAACAAAAGCAGAGACGCACAGTATTTCCAGATGCAGCTCTCTGCACCAAGCACAATTTTCCTTAAGAGCACAAAGGGAACAGAGCTGGGTTTCCCCTCTCTCTCCAGGCCCCAAATAAGACTGCCCATTGATACAGCTGTAGAGTTGAGTCCTCAGCAGAGTGTTCAAAGCCAAGTCCTCCACCACCCACTCTGTGAAACCAGTGCTCTGTGTCCTTGCGCCAAGTAGCTTACACACTCACTCTGAGATCTGATTTTCACACACACACACACACCTGGGAAAGGATGGCACATATTTACCAGCTATGCCCCCTCTGCCCAGACTATAAATTAGTTACTGCCACCAGAACACTCCAAAGCCAACTACTCTATGGCTCTTACCAGAGTATCCAATTATACTGAATAAAATTAATACTAATACAAATGGAAGTGTTTAACCAAATGCAGCAAGACTTTCAGGAACGGCCACAGTGTCACCAAATAAATATAAGTAATCTCAAAGGTTAAAATCTTCTCTAAAAGACCAGCTACAATGAAAAGCTTAAATATATTTAATAATAAATAATAAAAGAACATGAAAATACTAAACACAGTATGTATTTACAATAAACACCAGAGTTTCAATCACAGGAAGTATTAAAAATAACAAAGATGGATAGATTCACACAGATAATGAAAAACAGTACTTAACTAATCTTACTATACTTTCTTGACTGATCTAAAGAATTACTTATTCCCTGGTTACATACTAAAGCAAGACAAGATGAAGTGGGTGAGTGGTCCTCCTCCTGTCAGGTTTCAAAAACAGACTGCCCTAAGACTTCTGCCTTAGATAGTATTAAAACATAATTTCAGTGCTGGATTACAGAATGACATCACATGCATCTGGTCATCGGACTCTAGTTCTCACACTACCCACTTTACTAGAAACTGAGCCAGAATCTAGCACATATGTGTTACCATATGCACACAGAGAGCTCTGCTAAGATGTGTTATAACATCTGGAAGCTATAAAACCATTTCAAAGCTTCCACCCTTCCAGGGTAGCAATTAGTTCATCCCTAAGCACAATACAGTAGGATTCCTAGTCCTGGTTTTCAGACATTTTATCTCTGGCTGCAATCAGAAAAGCAAGATGCAATATTTATGGCCTAAACCAAGTAATTTAATTTCAGACTACTTTTCAAAGTTAGCTGTACTGAGATTAACCTCTTCTCTTCCAGGATCCTATGTTACAATATACCCATTTCAACAGATGCAACAGTCTGACATACATTTGTATTTCTTTTCTGTCCAGCAGGACCTATTGTTGATACACTTCTAACACAATCAGCTTTACAAATACATTTTCAACACAAGTACCTGTACAAATCAGTTTGATATACAAATGACATACAATTCTTTGCAAATCTCCAGCTAGCTATGTTGGCATATGTTACACATCCACTGCCCTACTTCTCCTGGCATAGCTGGCAATAACTCGCATAATCACAGATGGCACCGAAAGACCAACCAGATAATGAGTTTAAAATGTGTAAAAACTGATGTTTTGCACTTGTTTTGTAATGTAACTGCTGCATTTTTTGTACGTGTTCCTAAAATGTACAGCCATGGAATTCAACAGTCATGACTGGTGACTGTCTTGATCACTTTTAACCCTAAGTGGACTTCTACAATTATTTTCAGGAACAAACACAGGGTCTGCAGACATCAAATGGAAGCTTTATTATAGGACTAATACTACAGGCCCTGTTGGACAAATATTGCATTGGCACTACAGGTATGACAAAGTTCAAAATTGCACATATATTTTTTGTTGGAAGAAATGTTTCTCTGTGCATTTGATTTCTAGAATTAAAATTTTCTGCCTCATTTCCTTAAATATCCATGTCAAAAATATTTGATTGCTATCATGGTTATATCCCCTGGTTTTGATAAGTTTTACTTCTGCAAGAGAAATTAATTTGATTTTTACCTTTAAGGCTGGTTATTTTATTATTAACTGCATGCCTTCAACTGATTGCGAGGGTCTCCTTCTAAAGCTTAAAAAGCTATTTTTTTATTAGATACAATATTTTTTCCTGCTTCTCATGTCATCTCTTATGTCAGACATTATCACTGCTTTAATTCCATTCCACTCCTACCCGTTATATTTGGAAGTGCATTTTACCACTTTCTTTACTGTATATTGCAATTTTGCCTTTATTGTTCCAATTGCAATGCTCCCATTTCCATTGTTTTTGTATTTCATTTTTCCTCTTTACATACATTTTAGGAACATGGTCTGATATAGGTCTCCCTTTTATCTGGAAATTTCTTAAGTAGGATAACTGCGATCTATCACAATTAGAAATTTGTTTTTATTTGCCTGTGTTTTCTGTGTACAGAAAAGGGAAACTGCAATACCTCCTTAGTAAAATTCCTCCCTATACCCACCTGGTTCCATTTTTCCATATTTACCAATAACACGGTGGCTGGAGAAGAAAGTGTCTTCTGGAATGCACGTAAGAGAATCTAGTCATCACTCTAGCAGTTGTTTGCAAAGACTGTATAGAATGATTGGAGTTCAAATGGGTTGGCAAAGCTGAGATCATAGAGCTCTGAGAAGCTAGTGCAGTAAATTGTACCATTAGGAAATATGGAGCCATTAGACTTAAGATCATAAGGGCAAAGCTACCCATGTGAGGGAATACTGGAGAAGGTTTTGGATGGTTGACTTTGATAAGGAAATTTTGTCTGGCAGAAGATATCCTACCGAAGTGGTCCTGTCTAGATGATATCCAATAAACTGAAGCATTTGAGTTGGATGAAATAATGAGTTCTAGCAGTTTACTGAAATATCCAAAGGCAGAGAGGGTTTGGATCAGAGACTCCATTGTTGGGGCAGCTAGGACCCAGTCATTTAGGCAGGGGAAAACTCTGATTCGGTGAAGGTGTAGGTGAACCACTAAAACCATCATGCACCAAAAGGGCAGAGCTCTGAATCAAAAGGGACTGTTTCCAAAACATAAGAGTAGATATCTCTTGACATGCTTTGACTACTTTGATGTGGATGTATTTGAGTTCAGTGAAGCACATCGAGACCTGAGGACCTAGGTTTTCTTTGGAATCTGGAAACAGAATCCTGACCCTGCCTGCTCTGGTGTGACCTCTTGGATGGCTCTTTAAGCAAGGAAATCATTTATTTTTTTACCACCTCTAACTGAGGGAGTGGTATGTCTGGAAGTAGCATTTTGAATTTTGGGGGATGCTGGGTAAGGGGCATTGAATATGTGGATATTATCATTCTAACCCATCTGTTCTGAGTGGTGGCTATCCATGCAGGAAAGTGGAAGGATAAATGACCCCTGACAGCCCCCCAGAGCAGAGCAGCTTGCAATCCCTTCAGAGACTTTGAGGTTCTCTGTCAAAAAGCACACAACCACTGGTTCTGCAGAACTCCAAAGCCTCTTGACTTGCGTCCATTTAAGGGTCTGCTACCCCTGGCAGAAGCTGTCTCAAACAACTGATGCAATCTTTGTAGTACCTCAAATCTCACTCTGATGGCAGAAAGCATTTTGCTATCCTGTTCACATTTTATTTATTTATTTAACATTTGTTAACTGGGAAAGTCCGACTTAGAACAAAGCCAATTTTCAGCAGAGGCCCAAGAAACACTCCAGATGCATGTCTTTGTAACGTGGGAGGAAACCGGAGCACCCAGAGAAAACCCACATGAATGCAGGGAGGACATGCAGACTCAGCACAGAAGGCACCCCAGCAGAGAATTGAACCTCTTGCTGTGAGGAGACAATGCTACTGCTGCACCACTGCGCTGCATGTCTTCATTTTTTTCACAGAAGGACCAAACAATTAAGCTCCACCTAAGGGGACATTTGCAAAGTGCACTTTAAAGTTGTCCACAAAATTGTACAAGCAAAACCAGGCCTAATGTATCATAGCAAAGCCTGCTCTGGCTGTCTTAACTGCTCCATTAGCCACATTGTGCATGTGACATGCATGAAGAGGTTTGAAATGTTAATCATCTCACTCAGGGATGCTTCTGACTGCTTACTTGAGTTCAGTGATGGGAGCCTTCTCTGAGTGGCAAGATGTTGTAGCACCAGACCTCCCTAAAAATGATCCATACGAGTGGCATAGTTCAGATTACTAAGCATGAAGGGACCCAAAGCATACTCTTGCTTCCCTAGTCTGTCCATAGATTGTGACTGTCAGGTAGTGTTCTAAATGTTTTTTGAACTAAGTGTTGACATTAACAGTTTTTTCCTCATCTTTACTCTGTATAGTAAGTCATCCTTTAACTCAAAATATGAGCATGGAATAGAGCCACCCTTCTTATCCATTTCTTATTCAAATCTGACTAGGTTCTGTCAGGGCCTGCTTCATCCTCCCATTACACTTTCTTAAATTCTTCATTGTTTATTTGCATATCTCCCACATATGGAATTATTTTGTTAATCCTCTGATATAAAGTATAGCCTCTCCATCTGTGACCACAGCTATAGGTGCTTTTCCTTTATTTCTTCTTTTCCAAAACACAGCTCATGCCATTGACATTCTTCTGCTGTTGGATTTGTCAATTCTTTAACTTCTTCTTTAGTGACCTTTACTCTCCAAGACCTTCTCAAGAATCACTTTTCTACCAGCCTTCTGCTTTGACCTTACAGAGGGCAACTTGGTGTAATGCTCAGATCCCCTTTCTTCTCTCAGTTAGTTTATCAATATAGGTCTTATCTTTGTTTCCACATAGGCATCATTCATTACTTTAGTTTCTGTGATCTTTTGACAAGTATTCTTATGTTCTAAGAGATCTTTCCTTTCAATTTAATTACCAATTTATTTCATTCATTTATCCAATGAAGGTTTCTGGTAAGATTCAGTAAAAGGTTTCTGATAACAGGTTATTCTTTCAATTTTGGCTAAAACAAATTATTAGTGCCTCTTGTAGTTTCTACACTATATTTTTCTTTATTATAAGTGTGTATTTTTAAAACAGCATCAAGTTACTATGGCCCTAAAAATTCTTCAGAGGAGTATATTCAGAGTTCTGTGTTCCCAGTCACATGGCATGTTGCCTGCTGCTGCCCCCACCCCCATGTTTGCTTTAGGCAAATTCAGGCCACAGCATGTTGAACTGGCACCCTTCTCCACCATATTCATAGTTCTTTGTACTAACAACAAATGCACTGGCTTATAACATTATCTGTTATATTAGGTGATTAAGCAACAGGATGCAATACTTTACCTAACAGAGTCTGAATTTCTACAAGTATTATAGGATAACCTTTTGGATATCCATGAACAAATACCACTTCTATCTTTCTGTTGTCGTGTATTTTATGCTAGAGGACATAAGATTCCTTGATATGTCTGACAGTGTTGCCAGAATCTAATACTATCAACCCTTCCTATCGACTAACACTGCACATACGACTTAACTGTGGCACAGAAGTCAATAGGCTGATCCAACTGTCCTGGAGTTTATTTTACCACATTCTATTGATACAGTTTGATTATTGACATGTCACCTAAAAATCAAATCATTGAATGGCACAACACCAGCAGCTTGGTTAAATATCGCATTTTCATTAGGTATGGGATTTCTAATTAAACAACATTTTGCAATGTGCCCCTTCTTCCCACATCTAAAACATACCTTTTCAGTTGGTTGTTGACATTTCTGCACCTACCTGCACATTTCCAGTTACAGACCTGGCTTGCTCAATCCTAAAAAAGGTTTTTTTAGCTAGCAGTCTTTCAGTGAGTACAATCAACTTGTCAGTAATATTAGGGCCTCGCCGAAAAAAAGATAGTTATGTAGAATACTTGTGTGCCATTTTTCAGCTTGTCAATAGCTAAAATATCAGTCATTATCACTTTAATATTTAATTCTGGTTCTAACCATAATGCTGAAAACATGTCTTGGATATAACATTTAAGATATTACTATTTTGCTTCTGCTAAAAGAAAAATTATGAAATTCTACAGCTTGAGTTAAAGACGACACACCGGTCCTACATATCAGTTTTTTTTCCAGTTTGTTATAGTCTAAAAAAAACTGTACTTTCCATATCCATGTGTGCTTTAAAGGTCTCGAATGTCATTTGGAAAGACAAAATTTGGCCCAGTCAGCCTTAGTCCAATTTTACTGTGTAGCATACCTTTAAAAAGCAACAAAATATATCTTACTGTCATAATCTAAGCTTAGTTTCTTTAGTTATGAAGAACTTCTGGAATGGCCAGCACAGATGTTACTATGTGTACAGACATTGGAGCTCGAGAAAATATTTATAGAGAATGTCACACTCACCTTGAAATGTTATAAAATCTGTGTTATCTTCATGTTGTTCCTCCCTGAACTTCTTAGTTTTGCAAACAAAAGGGTCACTTCCCTCACAAAATAAGTACCTATCTCTCTTCTAATTTGTGGAAATTAATGAACGAACGAAGACGAACAACATGAAAATATATTTGCAGGCTCCTAAGTCAGGAATGAAACAATTTTTGTGATTTGGTATAATGACAAGGTTCTGCATGCAAATCACCAGAGTAATATGAAATTCACACTACAAAAAGTACCTTTACAGTACATGGCATTTACAGTGAAGGAGAAAGATAAATGAAAACTAGGTTAATTCAGCTGACCAGCAATCAAAAGTGGCTTAAATAAAATTAAGTCTTAATCATGTTGCTTCCTTTGCTTGGGTCTACCATAAACTCCAGGAAACCATTAGACAAAGGTCTGGTACTCTTCGAAGTATATTCCCAGGTGACTTGTTACTCCACAAGGTCTACTCCAGTAGACTTCCTGCTGGTGTACTCCAAGAGCCCCTACTGGTGGTTAAAGGACTTCATCTCAGTGAGAGACAAATATCACTTCCAAATTAGGAAGAAACCCCTCCCTTCTAACTCTATCATAGTTGTTTCACATCTATCTCTCCCTTCTACATTCTCTGCCATAATGTTTGGTGTATACATCCCAACTCAAACGGCACCACACACTTCGTATTAGATTGTATGGTTATAAAGACTATCTGAAAGAGCAGTACAGTACATTCAATACCATTTTCAAAATAAAAATGCATTTTCCCATAAAAAACACAATTTTAACATCCTTTTAGCATTTACCTGCCATCATAAATCTTTCTCTCTTTATATATAAATATATTTTTATTATATACATAACATGATACTTTTAAAATATGTATATATCACAGTCTATTATATATTTTAAACCATAATGGTGCACATGAAGATACATAACTTTACTGATATACATATGTAGGTATTTATTCACTCATTCTCTGATCATGGTCACACGCAACTTCCTGCACACAGCATGCATGCCTATGGATCATCAATTTACCTACCCTAGCCATAACAATTCCCTGGCTATTTCCTCCCACACTATTTACTTCCTGGACCCCTGTATATATATATAAAAATACCAAAATCCCAAATAACTGAATCGCACTCTTGAATGCACAATCATGAACACTTACAAACCCGAAAGTCTGTAATCGCGAATATCACAATCCCAAACCAGTATAATATAATAGCCCTGTTGCCTTTAAGCAGATGCATGTTGTACCAACTCAAACATGGTGTCCAACTGCTTTTCCCCACCTGGAACGCTTGGTGCGATGTTGTTGTTGTGTCTTTCAGCTTTTCACGGTTAAGGGTCGCCACAGCGGAACTCCAGTCCGTTAATGATTGGCAGTAGATTTTTATGTGCCAAGTTGCCAGCCCTGATGCACAATCTTCAACGAAGGTATGCCCATTCACACGTCTCCACACAAGATGCTCTGAGAATTAAACAGGACGTCTTACTGTGAGGCGACTACGCTACTGCAGCACCACCACCGCAGTATATACAAAGTAATTCAATCTCAAAAAGGAAAGGATGTACTGATTATAGATGGGTACGTATACCATCTGGAGAGAAAAAAAAAAGTGCTCAAACATTACTGGTGTTGCAAATGGAAAAGATCTATTAAGTGCAAAGGTAGGCTAATCAGTACTGCCGTTGCCAAAGGTGAACAACTGTTAAAAAGTTTTCCACACTCTCATACAGGGGACCCGACCAAAGTAGAACATTACAGTATGGATGCTGACCACAAACCTAGAGTACTTGTTTCTCATGATTCCCCCTGTCTAGTTGTTCAAGATGCATTAGCGTCTACCTCATTAGATGTTGTCCCCCACCTCCCAAACAGAAGAGCACTGCTGCAGCAAGTAGGGAGGGTGAGACGGAAAACTAGTAGGGCTGTGAACAGCAGACATGTCACTTTACAAACTTTAAATTTTCAGCAATTTATACTTAAAAGAGGGAATTTTGTAGAGAAATTAATTGATACCAGCAGAGAGAGTATGCTGATAGTGTTTACTACTGTGGATAATTTGTTTGACCTAAGTAATGCAACAATCTGGCTAATGGATGGCACCTTTTTTTTACAAAGGTGTTATTTGTAGGCAGTTATATTCCATTCATGGCTTTTTACGGTGTGGCGGTTACAGCAAGTCTGTGCCATTATTATACTGCCTAATGGCTAAGAAGTCACTCAGAGCTTTAATGCAATGTGGGATGCTGTGTTTCAGCTAATGGCAGAGCATGACTTTGAAGTACATCTGTGATGCTTGTTATGCGACTGAGAAAGCGGCTATGAAGAGTATTGCTATTAACTTTCATGGAGTGAGATCGAAAGGCTGTTTATTTCATTTTGGTAGAAATGTGTGGAGGAAAGTACAACAACTGGGTCTGACCCATCTGTATAATAGTAATGTACGCTTTCATCTATCAGTGAAATGTTTGATAGCATTGGCATTTTTACTAGAGGATGAAGTAGAACCGGCATATTCAGAGCTGAAACTGTCATTCCCTAAGACAGTCGAGATCTTGTGAGATATTTCGGAGACTGATATGTACTAGGCAGTGAGACAGTTTAAAACTAGGTCTGCATGTGTTGCCTGGTTTTCCCCACTATTCCCTGTCAGTTTCTGGAATGTGTCTGAGTTGAACAGTTTATGCTTACCTTGCACACAGAATACCATTGGGGCATGGCATCGCAGACTAAAGTGTCTGTTGGGGGCAAAGGCGACAGATTTGGGAATCCTTATGCAAACGCTGGCAAGAGAAAAGGACAGAGTGGATGAGGTAAGGGTCTGCCTGAGTAGTGGCAGTCCACCTAGACCTAAGAGACGTAAACTTGTGATGCGACAGCAGCACTTTGAAACTATTTTGGCAAATTGAGGATCGTATAGCACTTTAGAGTTTTTGAAAGCTATTGCACAGTTACTTCAGATATAGGATGGAGATGGAATATATGTTCATCACTGTTGTTTGATTGCGTAGTGTATTGGTTTTTCACGGGAGTGCGAGATATCTTTGACTACTGGGTGTTATGCAAAGGTGGAGGGAAGAAAACCTACAAAGATTAGATGTCATAGTGTATATTTTCGGTATTTCAGTAGTTCGGGATTGTGATATTCGTGACTGCAGAATTTCGGGTTTGCAAGTGTTTGTGATTGTGCATTCAAGATAGTATGATTTGGTTATTTGGGATTTCAGTATTTTCAAGTGAATCCATATACATATCTGTGTGTGTGAATAAAAACATTCCATATAATTGAACATTCATAATATCAAACATTTTTTCAGCCAGCAGAAGTGATCAAAAATGTTTTTTTTGTTTTAGTTTTGCATGATACTACCCTACCATGTTGATGAATTTAGTTTCAACTGGTTGTAGTCAATGTAGTAGTTGAGCGATCATGTGTCTCATATTCCTATATGTATATGTGTAACCTGTGAGTGTGCAACAGATATCCCTTTAAAGGGAAATAAAGGAAGTCTGACAAATTCAGGTGTCGGCAAAGATGTATACAAAAGGAGGATGTGTAATCCAAGTCAGAAGAAAAAAAACGAGAGATATAGGAGAGTTAAGCCTATTTTCAATCACACATGCCTGCTTTTTTATGTTCGACCAACAAAACTTTTTACTATCTGCAAGTATTCTACACACACACAGAGTGAGATACTGTCATGTATACTTAGATGAAATCTGGGATGTATTTACAATAAAGTATGTTATGCTATATTCAACTCATTTTAGAAATGGTGTATTTAAAACACAAAACAGTATGTGCTTCAATTTAACATCAAATGATAAGGCCAACATTAACTACAGCAGAGACAGTTCTTAGACTTAAAAACCTCCTTAGGAACTTCTGGGCATATAAAAATGTCCACTAGAAGAGGATTCTTCCAAACTAAAGTTCAACACTTGAGGTTCAAGGGAAGCAACATAACTGGTTGAATTCAGTTTTAACTAAATCAAGGGCAACATAGTTCACAGTCTGTGTCACACACAGCATAACATAATGCAAATACTGAAATAACACTCAGAAAGCACACCTTACCTGTAGCAGCAGACTTGACAGTCATAAAGCACCACCTTATTTGTCAGGCTTTTATATAATAGTGAAAGAAAGACTGTCAACTACAGGTTTTTATTCTCAGTACCTGATAGGAAGAAAACTAAGTTCTAGTAACATTCTTTAAGGCTTGCAGAACACAGGGTTTTAAGCAGACGTAATATTCCCAGTCCTGATCCAAAAATGATACAGAACTTCCTTCACGTATCTTGGTTCCCTATATCTTCAAAGATGCAAACTTTCGAATGAGTCTTTATTGAACTTAAAAGAACGAAAATTTAAAATAGCCAAAGGGCATATAAGCGATTTCTTTCCCTGGGAATGAAATTGCTTGGCCACCTCCGTTACTTTGCCATTTTCCCCACTGTAGTGCGATCTCAGAGTTGGTATATTTAGTTAGGGGGTGTGTGAGGCACAGCCCCCCATGTTGGGGGGTGTGGGGGCACAGCCCCCCCACATTGTTTGTAGTGATTTTTTTTTTTTTTATTGGGCCAAGCAATTTCTTTCATAGGGAAAACTATCGCTTATATGCCATTTCGCCATTTTAAATTTTCATTCTTTTAAGTTCGACAAAGACGTATTCGAAGGTTTGCATCTTCGAAGATGTAATAGGGCCCCACGTATCTTAACTGATCATAGTCACCTGCAAATTCTACTCTGAAATTACTTATCCCTCACCCAGTTTTCTCATTTTAAATCCCTGCTTTTTTTATTTATTTATTTTACATGTCTTTACCGGGAAAGTCCGACTAGATATATGTCCATTTTCAGCGAAGGCCCGGGGAGAAAAGCACCAAATACAGTAATGACATTTTGAAAACATTGTTAAAAAGGATTTTTGACTATTAAGACTCAACTTAAACTTTAAACAGAATTAATATACATATTTTTTACAAGTACAGTCATAGAGAATAACATAACACAGTGAGTTATTACATAGCTAAACAAAAATTCTTTAGGAATAGTTAAAAAAGGGAAATAATCAAAGCAAGAGGAATCCAGTACCAAAAGACTTAAAAATGAGAAGCAAAAAGGAGACAGTGTCAGTCAGGATTTGAGCATGGACATAGCCATTGTGATTTTAGGAAGGTTTTAAGTTGTTTGAAAAGAGAAGTGGATGTCAGGGATGTTAGTTCTCTTGGAAGTTTGTTCCATGGGATACCAATCAAGTTAGTAAATAGGCAGTCCCCAGATTTGTTATTGGATTTTAGGGTAGAGACAAGTACTCTGTTAGCAGATTGTAAGGTTAAAAGATTTTGATAGGGGCTAATAAGGTTTCTGAGTATGGGAGTATTTGAGGGATGATGCAGGATCTTGTGAATGATGAGTTGCTGAAAAAGAAACTGACTATGCAGTTCTAACCATTCGAGAAGTGAGATTTTTGCAGTGGTGGGTACGAAATGGGGCATCAGTGGCAAATCTGGCTATGTTGTTATACAATGTTGCCAACTTATTTATATTGCTTTTGGAGAGGTTTGTATAGATTGGTGAGGCACAGAGGAGGGTAGAGATTAGGTGAGTTTGGGCAATAGTAGTCCTGGCTGAAGGAGTAAGAAAGGATTTAATTTTGTACAGGAAGCCCAGCTTTCTATTAACCAATTTGATAGTTAGATTGATAGGAGTGTCAAAATTAAGATTGTGATCAATTGTTACCCTTAAAAGTTTGGTGGTTGTGTCAGGAGCTATTAATGTACCATTTTTAGAGATGGCTGTGAAGTTTATGGTGGGGGATTTCTGAGTGGGAGTGAACAACGGTAATTTAGTTTTTTTAGGTTAAAGGAGGAGACTGCATTGATGGAACCAGTTTTCTACTAAGGCAGATATTTTTTGGGTTGTGGCTTGAAGTTGGGAGGGCGAGGAGGTGGCACAGATTAAGGCTGAGTCATCAGCATATTGTATACAGGTGGTTTGAGGAAGAGGGGCTGACAGATTGTTAATGAATATAGTAAAGTGGAGCGGTCCCAAAATTGATCCTTGTGGGACTCAGAGTAATAGGGAGCAGAGAGAACAGTTCATTGTTCCATTGTCCCAGAGGACTGCTTGCTGTCTATTTTCTAAGTAAAATTGAAACCATTTGACTGTTAGTGTATCTAATGAGAGAGATTTAAGTGCATCTATCAATAGTTTGTGATTCACCATGTCAAATGCTTTGGAGAGGTCAATAAACATGGCAGAGGATAGGAGATTATTTCGATTTTTATTTATACAGTCTGTAAAGGATAGGAGAGCTGTGATGGTGCTATGATGTGGTCTAAAACCGTGTTGGCAGTCTACTAGAAGGTGATTTTGGAGGAGTAAGAAGTTGGCGATGAATACATCTCTCCATAATCTTTGCTATCGGTAAGAGTAGGGCTATTGGGCAGAAGTTTGAAAGTTCACTTGAGTTACCTCCCTTGTGGAGAGGGATAATATGTGAAACTTTCCAGATGTTAGGGATGGAACATTCTGTAATGGTTCTAATAAAATAGAAATGGGGAAGGCAAGTACTCCAGCTGCCAATTTAAAATATTCAGCTGGAAGGAGATCAGCTGATGGGGTACAAGGTTTGAGTTTCAGCAGTAGGTTGTGTATGTGACATGTGGGGATGGGTTGTAGTTGAAATAGGGGTAATGAACTAGTCAACACAGGTGAGTTAGATGTGGACACTACTGGTAAAGAACTGGCTAGAGATTGGACAGTTTCAGAGAAAAAATTGTTGAAAGTGTCAGCAATTTCGGTAGAAGAATGTGGAGTCAAATTAGAGGGGTGGGTGTTTTAGAGTGGCCAGGATGAAGTAATTTATTTATTTCTGACCAGAATTTTTGTGGGTTTTGATATTGGGTTTGTTGGAATTGTAGGTAATTGTTTATTTTGTCAAGGAATATGGCTTTCTTAGTGGCATTTCTCAGTTGACAAAAGTTGAAGTGATCAGTTTGCTTTTTTGTATGTCTCCATTTAATCCAGATTTTATTTCTAAGTCGCATTTTTTGCCTAATCTCTTTTGTGAGCCAGGGAGCTGGTTTGTTCTTAATTCTGATCAATCAAGAAGGGGTATGGTGGTCTAGTATTTGTAAAAAAATTATTGTTAAAGTACGAGACAGCTTCCTCTAGAGGTAAGGTTTTTAAGAGGGTCCAGTTACAAGCTTTAAGCTCAGCTTGAAATTTAACTGGGTTTAGATTTTTTGTATTTCGGGTGGTTCTGAAGTTTACTTGATTGGGTATTGAGGTTTTTAGCTTTGTTATAAAGGTAAGAGAGTGGTCACTGATATCATCGGAAAGTATGCCTGTTTTATAAAATTGGGGGTTACTGTTAACTAGTATCCAATCTAAAGTGGTTTGTTTATTGCTAGGTTTGTGAATTCTTTGAGGGTGGGTGATGATTTGATAAAAGCCATGAAAGTTAATGAGGGTAGTAGGATTATTGGCAGTTCAACTTTTCCAGTCAATGTTGAGATCACTAAGGAGTACGGTTTCTTGGAGGAAATTTGAAAAGAGCCAACATAGGATGTTTTCAATGGTATTAATGTTATTACCTGGGGGGATGTAGGAGCAGATAATATAAATGGATTTATTAGCATTAATTAGAAACTTGGCCATTAGGATTTCGGCATAGCTAGGTAAAGGATGAGTAATATCTGCGGCAGAGAGTTGCAGCTCAGATTTATATAATATTGCAACCCCACCTCCTTTTTTGTTAGGGCGGTCTAATCTAGTTATGTTATAGCCTGGGGGGATAATATCATTGTCCTTGGTGGCTGGTTTGAGCCAGGTTTCAGTTAGGCATAGGATATCAAAGGAGTGTAAGTCTAACAGGGCATGTAGGTGGCTAATTTTATTATTTAAAACTACGGATGTTTAGGTGGGCTATATGGAGAGAGATTTTGCTAGGAGAGGGGGTGCAGGAGGTGTCTGGATGGGGGGAATGGGAATAAGGGATATGAGAATTTAGGCCTGGGTTAGGATGAATGTCGCCATGTAGTAGTAGGTACTGTTGTGGTATAAGAGACAGTTTCAATAGTTTATCTAGAATAGGGATAGTTCTTTTAGTTTGGAAATATTTGAAATGGATTGTTCTATGAAATTGAGGTTGGGGGGAGGAATTTCAGTTAGATGTAGGGATTCATAGCAAGTGAGCTTATAGAATAGAAGCAGATGGCAAAGTATTACAGATAAGAGGAGCATGTTGGAGCGTGTTTTAAAGTTAGAGATGGACATAGTGAGTGGAGTGTGGTAGGAGATACAGGGAGAGTTGGTATGTACTAAGTGTGAATATAGGGAGACTGAAGTGAGAACAGTGGGGCAGTAATGAGGAGGGTCTGTGTAGTAAGGGATGAGTATAAGGGATTAGGGGTGGGACTATGTTAAAGGATTAAAAGAAAATGGAAAGGAGGGAGTGGCTTGATAAGTATGTAACAAGGTTAGTGGATAATGACTGAAGGGGGTGTGGTTTAATGAAGTAAAAGGTTGGCTGCAGTAGGGGTGGGCGGAAGTTGGGGGTAAGGTAGGGGTGTGTAGTGAGCCCGCAGGGCAAATGGAGCAGGTAGAGCTGGAAGGCAAGTACAACAGAAAAAAGTATCAGCTGTCTTTAGTGTTTTGGCTTTAAACTGTTGAAATTAGGGGGAGAATAAAGGTAAAGCTAACTGTTAACAATACAAACATTTAGTAAAAAGATTATGAAGGTGATATTCAAATTTAAATCCTTTAGCAAGGGGATTAGGACAGTAATAGTCACTACAAAAGGATTAGGACTTCTAGGCTAGATATTTAATAGCTATGGTAGAATGCTGCCCTCTAGTGGTCAGTGGGAAAAAGACAACTGGGAGAGGTAAAAGCAGGGGTCTTAATTCCAAAGTAAGGAGGTATGGTAAAAAAAGACTAGGTAGAGGCAGTGAGCAGGGGTATGCATTTGGCTGCTAGATCTCTCATAGAAGGGTTACCAAATAAGTATAGTCAGTACAGGTACGGATGATAAAGTAGGTAAATTGCAACATATATGAAACAATGCTTCTGTTGAAGTTTATTCTTTAAAAAGCCTTGCAAGCAAACAACTTCAGGGGCATCTTCAGATTTAGTAAGAGGAATTATCCTTTAGGTTTATGGCAGGGAGGGAGCACCCGAATCACTTTACTGAAAGAGAGGAAAAACAGAACACTGAGTTAGCACATTATAGGTATGAGAGTGGGAGGAAAAAGGGGAAATTATGGGAAAAGACCATGAAGTACTAGACAATAGATAAATAGTAAAAGTGACGAGGTGAGAAATTAGGAGAGAATATCAGCAATAGAGTAAAGTAGCTATGAGGATGAGAGAGAAAGGAGGAAGAAAAGGAGCCAAAAGGAGGGGTTATATACAAAGAAAGAAAGAGAGAGGATACGCTTGGAGGACAAGTGAAAAAAAATTTGGTTTGCAATGGCAAAGAAATCAAATGAAGAACTAAAGCATACACAGCTCAAACAAGAATGCAGTTCCTAATTCACCTTCTATAAAAGTAGGAAGGGAACTGGGAATATCCAGGTCAACAATAAGCTGAGGAATACACACAGCCAATGCATGCACAGTTCAATTTCGCAGAGACACAGAAGACAACTTTACATTTGGTAAAACAAGAAATCACAGTACATATCTTAGCTGTAGATCACACTTTAAATAATTTTGTCACTAGTACAGTGTATGAGCTGGTCAAACATTACAGAAGAGTATCACAAATATAATGAAATAATTTTAAACATGGAGACAAGTATAAGGATCGTCAGTCACCAAGGTGTTAAAAGAAATTTAACTCACTGAAACATTTGTAATTATAGAAAAAGGACTAAAGAATTAGGTAATAGCCTGATTAGAACCATAGGTGTAGACAAACAACTTTCCAAGCTCTCCAAGTGTGAGATAAGCCAGTCGTCAAAGTGACTTCACGATGTATACTACTTTAGTTATCAGAAATTAAAGCCTCGCTCTAAATAGATCTATCAGAAAAAACACTCAATTCCACCAGATGCAAAATCCATCAATATGACCTAGTAAAACCACTCGCACATAATACAATATCATTTGTAGTATCATCAAGTTAAAAAATGCCTTGTATAGTTAAAATCTACAAATCGCCAGAGGGTTTCCACAGAAATAACCACCATAGATGGAATTATGGACAACAGCCCACTTGCAGAAACGTCTTAGAAATTGGTGCCAATTTCCATTTGGGCATGCAAAAGAAGAGTAACGCTTCCATTCCTCTTGGGTACTACTGGCCCCTAATCTTGTAACTGTAAGGGAAAAAAGAACCCTTAAGATTCGTTAATAAGGAAAAAAAACAGGACTCTTTTTAATTGTAGGGTCTTTGCGCCTAAACAGTTCAGGAGTAGGCAGCAGGAAACATACACGCAAAAGCAATTAAAACAGATGCACATTTCATGTACAGTATACAGAGCAGAGAGTAAAAATTCCTTGCAGAATAGCCCCAAAGGTGTCTCGGGTGACTTTACAGCATTATTGGAGTTGTTCCAAGCATGTAACATGGAATATTAACCAGCCAGTTACTTTAGAGTAGCGCTCCTAGCATTACATTTAAGTACTTAGAAGTAGCAATGGTCATAGCCATTCTCTTAACAGGGGAAAAATGTCAAAGCTGACTACGATACTGAAATTGACCTGCTTAACCTTCCTTTTTCCAGTACTATTTGAAACGAATTTACCCTTACTCAGATAAGATAGGACACTTTCACAAGAGCACACACACACCACACACAAACTTGTGCCCAGGAACACACAAAACAATTTATGGTTGAGGTAGATTACAAGCCTGATTTCAAGAGAAAGCATCCAGGAGTTTCCAACCCTCAGTGACAGACGTGTAACAAAACAGCTGTACACACTAGATTCAAAAAATGTGAATCGGGGTTGAACACCACTGCAAAATTTCTGAGTAATAGCATGACCCATTTCAGTAAATTACTCTTCCTGAAACAGATGGCAGACTGTCTGCATGCAGGACTTGGTACTGCATGTATTATGTGGTCGAAAGGCTGTTGGCTTCCAGTATTAGAATACTGGCACACAGGTGGAGATGTACTGAAAAATGTGAGGTTTCCCGATGGGCCAGCTGAGGACCACTCATGTGTGTCAGCATTTGTGTTTGTTGTCATCCTCAACATACACTGGGGTAACCTCCACTTTCTCTCAATCTGAAAATTGATTAATTAGCACAATGCCCACATTATGCACTGCATGCATTTGGAGATAAGGTAATGCAAGCATTATCAGGTTTGAGTGTGTACTGTTTGAATGGTGACTATTGGAGGAATTTGATAGATATGAAGTGGGTTTGTCAGGGTCCAGGTTTCTGCATAACTGGGTAATGATTCATTTATATAGGTACTTATTATTATTCTTAAGTGCATACTAGGCTGCTAATTAGATAGATCACTTGTAGTTTAGTCACCAAGTTCCACTAATTTCCCCTTGTATTGAAAAAAATACTTACTCCCGCTATCCATGAGGGATAGAGCAATGAGACTTGGGGAGAATTTATGGCTGCTCATCCATTTCGCTCAGGTTTTGTTTTAAGAGGGCCAAGGAGCTACTTTGACTTGTACAAATGGGAAGCCTATTCCAGAGTAGAGGAATTCTTTGAAAGAGGTAAGCATCTTATCAACCATTTCTATTAGTGATGCTGTTGAGGTTTAATTATTTCATATGGGTGCTCATGATGTTACTGTTTTTATGAATATGAAAGATTACAAAGGACTGGATTTTTTAATGTATTTAGTTAGGTATTCTTGTTTGTTTGTTGGTTTGTCTGTTTACCATGGAGGGTTGCTAATCGAAGGTGACCAATTTTAGGGCCAGCCTGGCTTGCAATGAGACAACAAAAATTGGTTTACGCAAGCACAATAAGAATGATACATAGAGTGCAAAGTCATGGTAGAGATTGTAATATAATACAGTCTTGGGCAAAGTGAAATAAAAGCAGTTTTGACACAACAGTTCATGTGTATACACAAGAGCATACAGTAGTGGAAAAAAGTATTTCTACATATTTAGAGGCCAGAGATGAGGCTGGGAATAAAGACTAAGTGTGTGTGACAAGAAGTTGTAGGTTGTAAAGCAGAGTTATATGACATAGCAAACAGTGGAAGCATTTCCATTGGCTGCCTTTAGACAAGTTAGCTTTGATCCAAGGTCTGAATCTGGTGTAGTTGGCAGGAGCTCTGCATTTGGTGGTAGCCCTTGTCAAAGTTTGGGGGTTGGAAGGAAGAAGCACTGGTCAAGTACAGTGAAGTTTTCTTTTCTCTAGGATTGGATCATTGGAGGTTTTTTAGGCAAGGCATAGGTCACTCCTTAGAAGTCGATATTAAATGGAGACAAAAAAACAGCACTTTAATGCTGTCTGCATATCTCATAGAAGTCATGTCCTTGACTCTCTTTGTGAGGAAGAGTTGAGTGTTTTTTTTAAACAAGTAATCTGAGTCATATGCTTGGACAGATACATAGCAAAGGAAGTATTATATTCTATTATGGGTCTGAAAAGAGACAAATAGAGATGGATAATACATTTTTTTTGACGTAAAAGATATACCCATCATGGTCAAATAGTCTAAGTAGAATGATTTCTTGACAACAGATACACGGTAGGCAAAGGAGAATGCATTCTCTAACTGGCATTTTCCCAATTACTATGCCAGTTTATAAGGGCAGTTCTCTCTTATATGTTAGATGTACATCTATTCATATTTCCAGGACACAATATTACCTTTCTTGGCATTAAGCTCTAGACTGTGGATTTAGCATCATATACTTTGTACATGTTATGCCTCATGGAGGAACTGGGAGACCATTGAAGAGTTGATACTGACTCCAACATTATAGTCATCTACAAACCTAGTCAGCTACAGACCTTTAACATCAGCTTTAATAGAGAAGTAGAGCAAACAGCACCATTACCAATCCCCAGGGTCCCCACTAACTAGTATTTTAGATACATGGTGCTCCTTACACTGATAAACTGGGTTCATTTAATGATACAGTCTGCTATCCTTTGCTAAACATTTACTTTGGCTAGTCTGTTGATAATGCCAGAGAATATGATGGTATCAAATGACTTCTCCATGCCAAATAAACTGATGCATACTGACATGCCTTCATCAGATTCCTAGGTAACTCTTTAAAAATCATCTACTCAGTTTAATAAACAGGTTTTCCCTTTACAAACTCTAACTACTTAGGGTACTGGAATTGCAGGCAGCTAATGCTGCTGTCCATAAACTCCGTAGTGATGCAGTTCATTGCCTTG
This sequence comes from Protopterus annectens, assembly GCF_019279795.1. Lineage (NCBI taxonomy): Eukaryota > Metazoa > Chordata > Ceratodontiformes > Protopteridae > Protopterus > Protopterus annectens. The sequence goes on along the minus strand of NC_056749.1, from coordinate 144,825,041 downwards.
TTGCCAGGATCAGTGATGGGTCTTCCCTTGTAAGGTGACAAGACCACAGCTGTTATCCACACCAGTGGTACTAAGCCACTTGATAGGCTAAGGCTTAATAGATTTAGAGGTGAGTTTGAGAGGTTGTGCTTAATACAGGCAAAAAAACAGTTGGTCATATTATCTATACATGGAACTAGTGTTCATGGTCTTGAAGAGTGCCCTCAGAACCTCTTCTGTGGTATTTTGAGGCAGGAATGCAGACAGAATGACATGCAAGTGGACTTTTGTGGGACACATCCTGGGATAGTGCCTATTTAGTTGTGTTGTGATATTGTCTTTAGTACAGCATCAGGTCTTACTCTGCTCTCAGTAAGACATTGTATGGGGGGAAGAGATGCTTTCAATATGGGGGGAGCACTGCAAGATGGTAGAGGTCTTATATAATGCTACTCCCTAATCTTTTGGCGGCCCAAAACCTTGCTATAATGAATAGAATTAACAAATCTAACAAAGATGTTTACCTCCAGCAAAACAAAATCTGTAAGTTTAATTACATGGTAGATGATGTTTATGAAAAGAAATGATTTACTTTAAATCCTGCATTTTTTTTATGACCAGAAGCAGGTATAAAATGCCACTTTGTCTTTTTCTGCAACTGGTCTCCTGCACTGAGCCAAATAGCTTATATGGAAGCAATGTTCAAAAGTGTATGTCTAAATAAGAAATGGAATGTACTGACAAAGAACTGTAACAATAGCAATTATCAGTACAATAAAGCAAATGTAATCCTTTCACCTAACCCATCTCAGTAGTTATAATGAAAGACAAACTGTTGATTTTTTGAACTTGTTTCTTGAGCTGAAAAGGAAAACTATTTTAAGGAGGCTTAAAGGTGAACGGATGCCATTTTCTATTACTGGCAAACCATTTGTACTATTATCAATGACAGAAACGGTCCACAGAAAGGCATGCGGAGTTACTGAATTTACAGAGTTATTTTATTTATTTTTTCTTTCTGTTTCTTTGCTCTTCTTTCCTTTAGTCTACCTCATGTTATTGATTTGGCCTTACAATGCTGTGAAGGGACGCAAAGAAAGCCTGCATACATCTGTCAAGGTACTCCTGCTGCACTTTTCAGTCTGTGCCAATCTTTTGGCCCTGAAATACCAGCCATGGAACAAAATGACCAGGTTGATTCTGACAGGGGCTCTATACTGCATGCAAGAAACACTATCCAAAGCTGTCCAGTCAGGTCTATCATAGTGATTGCCACATTACTTTGCAGTTGGCTTGAGTATATTATCAGTAATTAATGTTAGAACAACAATACTCAACATACAGGATTATGAGCAGGTCATTAATTATAGCCTGCTTTTTATGCATACAAGACACAGATGCCAAGAAATTCACCTTGAGACGTGAATCTTGGTATCATGTTGAGAACACATACTAAAGGGTTGTGATCGGAGACTGAATCATAATTCTTTGTAGTGCATGGAACTTTATCTGCTCCATGTACTAACAGTTACTGAAAAAAGTGCCAAGTGTTTTGCTAGTTTCGAAGCCATGAAGTACTTGGTGAGCACTGTCAGAAAAGCAGTAATACAGTCTCTTATATAATACAATAAGTTAGGGAAAATTACCGGCACAGACAGCAGGCAAAAACAAATTTACACTCAATGCATGCTTTTTTGGAGCCACTGGCTTCTAGTCGGAGCAAATCACCATTCTATATTCCTACTCTACTGGCCCTGGCCAATTAGATACACAGCTAATACACTGCACAGGCTGAATAGCACTTATTACTGTCCAGCCACGGACACCCAAGCCTGAAGTCTATCCTTGAAAGGACAATGTGTGCAGTCAAAGTAGATATGTATGTGTAATCCAGTGAAGTTAACTAAACCTAAGACTTGCAGCTTGTAGAATCAGAATATAGGGACAACTGTGTGTTCAAGCACACTCACCTTAAGTAGGTAGCTATATGGTGCATACTCTGTACTAAAGGACGTGGCTCCATAGAATCCCCAGCCACACCTATACCACTGGTATATATTACAGCCCATAATAATGAGCAATAATTTTAATCTGTTTTTGCGTAGTACAAAATTAAAGCCAGTGCAGTTTGTCTTGTTTGAGGAGGGGAAGTAATCAGCTATTTGCCTTGCTTTTATTTTCAGACTACTTTGTCCTCCTTTCTTTCATTACTACAGTATCTTCCAGCTAATACACTACATACTTAACCACACACAAATTTCTGCTTAGTCTTCCCTGGGTTTGTGTACTGTGCCCTGGAATTCACCTTTTCCTCCTCTAAGCTTCTGTTTTACACTGTTCAACTCATATAGTTAACTGTCTCTGGAAACCTTCTTAACTTATGCCATAGCCAAAGCTTATGGGTAAACGTACAATTTGCATCCAAGTTTGTAACTCATAAAACTTTGACAAACATACTTTCATCAAATCCTAACAGAATACAACTAGAAAATAATAAAATCTGTCCTTAGAATCTTCTGTCACACACTTCAATGAGATATTCCTAAAAATTCTCAGTAACGTTGTTCCAGTATGCACCAAAATGGTCAAATCCAATAATGCGCCACAGCTATCAAAGGAAACTAAGAAATTAATGCTACATGACAAGGTCTGGAAAGTACGGCTCAGAAATAGAACACAAAATGTATTTCAACTTTTTAGGCAACTTATGAATAGGAAAATCAATAACATGAGGTAGACTAAAGGAAAGAAGAGCAATAAACCCATTATAACATCTTCCAAAATAATCAAAACAGACTCAAAAAAACTTCAGTTATTCTCCATCTCATATCGCCTACTTAGAGGCGATCTCTCCTTGACTTGCAAAGCCATGTTTGACCCAGCTCTGTTAGAAATGTTACATCTAAAGAAATCTCAATCCCTCTGCACCACATGCTCCAGAGACTTCAGCTTCATTACCACAATCAGAGACTGCCCGTGCTATGGAATAGACTTCACATACATGTCAAGCAAAGCACCTCACTGACCCTGTTCAAGAGAAATCTTGATGAGTGGATGAGAAATAGAAAATTCACACCGGGGATAACTCCAGTGGCTCTACTCGACAGAGGCACTGGGAACTAAGGTCAGGTAGCACGATGCCAGGGTAATGTTATGGGCTAGGATTGTAAAGGCCCCAATGGCCATTAGCCTAGTACATACCTATGAACCTATGAAAACAACCCAAAACTCTTCTTAACATCCATAAACAAACATTCACACCTACCACCCCCACCCCTACACCCAACAATGCTATTGATTCAATTCCCACACAGTTTAACAACTATTTTATATAGATAATAATATCCCTCACAAACATCAATACCTCCACTGTCCTCAGTGCCTGCCTCTTTTCCTAAATATCCTCAGATATTTGACTTCAACTCAGTACCTACCTCCACTAGTAAAATCTACACAAGTTAAAACCAACCACCCTAGCTGCTGACCAACTCCCCGTCCCTTTCATAAGGAATAAAATCCTTTATTATACCTTTGCACAAAGGTGACACATCTACAAATTTTAATAACTAAAGGCCAATTGCAATTCCCCCCCATCAAAGACACTTGAAAAATGTATTCATACTCAGCTTCAACATCACCTAAATTCAAATAAAATGATCTTGGAAATGCTGCAGGATTTCAGATCCCCCTTTCAACAGCACAACTGCCACTCTTCTTCATTTCACAAACACTATAAACCAGCTCTGGAAAAATGGTACCTTAGTGTCAACTGTGTTTCTAGACTTACAAAGCTTTTGACACTATCACACCAACATTTACTCAATGAACTGTCTTCTACAGGTCTTTCTGAATCCTCCCTTAAATGGTCCCTTAGTTATCTATCTGGAAGAGAGAAAGTAGTCAAATGGCAACAGGCCCTTCCAGTTACCTCAGGTGTCCTAAGGGGCTCTGCACAAGGTCCCCTTTTTTTTATATTTTTTTTATAAAGTTCTCACTGCCATAGACCAGTCTAATATAGTACAATATGCAGATGATTCAACTTTGGCATGTTTAGCCCCCACAAAGCCAGATTCAGCTTTAATATGTACAGACCCCACAATAGCCAGACTCAAAGAAATCACTGAAATTTTTTTTTTCTTCAACCAAATTCTGGTTGAAAAGTTCAAACCTAAACCTTAATCACAATAAAACAGCCAAAACACTACCTCAATCACAAACATTCTTTTTTCGTTACATCTGCAAATACTACTAAAACTGACGTAGTACCACATATTAAATTAACGGGCATTGTAATAGAAGGTGATTTTAAATTTGATCAACATATTCTTCAAACAATTAAAAAAGACCACTAGAAACTTGACTCCCTTAACAGGGCAGTACACAGTACCTTACAGACACAGCAAGAAAAACTCTACCATCATGTCATTTGCTTCCAACACTCATATGCTTTAAGTACCTTTACAAACCTAAGCTCTACACCAAAATCTGAACTAGTCTCCTGTTACAACAAAATATTTAAATTTGCTACCAATACTACTCATCAATGCCAAGCCTTAAAACAGCTAAACTGGCTAGAGCTTAACTACATAACATTCTTCAACTTGTTATGGTATTCAAACTGATATACTATCCCGCAAATTCCCAACGCTTTAAAAAAAAAAAAAAACACAATTGCTCTACACCTCCAACAAGCAAACAGTTTTCTAGTGATAAACTTTTACTAAGCACTACTAAAGCAAATAATTCATCAGGGGAACTTACTATACTCCAGCTACACTTACAAACTCTGGAAGAACTCCATTTCTATAGAAGCCATAAGTAAAAATGACTAACAAGCTTAAAAGCTATAATATCCAGCTCAGACAATACCTTACCCAGTCCTGGTCATGCTCATGTCCATCACCAGGTTGAGACCCCTAGCAAGAGCACAGACTTCTTACTGCTTATCTCTGCTTCGTCTAACTGGCCCCATTCATTGCTCAACCCCTCTCATGCATCCCCTGTATAGCCAAGTTATAAACCTTCGAGATATACCTGTTTGGAACAGGCAGCCAAAACAGATCTAATGCTATAATATGCTCTCTCAGTCATAAGAGCTGTTACCACTATCCTGCTATATAATACTAACATCTCCCCGCCTTTCCTCTATAATTTTATAAATGACTTTATTATATATCTTAAACTCTTTACAAGCCCATGCAAACCTAAAATCTAATTATGCACACTGGACTCCTGGCAAACCTTTCTTTACTAAAGTATAAGGACATGAAACTTCTTTACAACGATGCTTTCCCCATCTGCAGGATCAATCCATTTACTTCCTGCTTTAGAACTACAAGAAATGTATAGATATATAATTGATGTAAATACTTTACTGTATATACCGGTCTTGTAATTCTGTTTTTTTTTTTTTTTTCCAGAAATTAACTGTTTTTATGAGAACTGTCTGAAATTAACTTGTTGATAGAAATGCTCTGTGATGGAGCTTTTATGCCCAGGCCTCCACTGAAAATGGACTCTGCCCAGTTGGACTTTCTTGGTCAACAAAGACAAATTTGTTTTTTTATTCTGCCAATGTAATTTGCTTGTCAGTACTGGCAGATTTAACTACCTAACATGATGCCCGACCTTAACAAATGAAAAGGGCATGCTTAACATTTGTTATAATTGGGTCTTGTGTATAGAGTTGCTAAAATGATTTGTCTTTTTTTTCTGGATATCAGAGAATAATCTTTGCGCTCAATGCACTACATAGATGTTTTGAACTCTTGAAATGGATACTTCATCAAGTGATCGTGTGGAATGTAAGTTAAGGCAAGACTCATTTTATAGCATGTACTGCACCCTTACTTTAGGGAAATTATAGTGCTATTTAACCTGGAGTACTTGCAGTCCTACACACACACAAATGTGCGTACACTCTCACTACAGCATTGTATATGAGGATTGTTTCAGGTGGGAAATTTAGTCATAATGGAAAATAAGTATATTAAAGTGAAGAGAGATTAATTTTTCAATTATGTTACGCTGCACTAAAACGTAGGAATTAATACCATACCAAAGCTTATAAAAGCACTGATATAGCTACTGCTGACATTTATTTGCTAGTAATACATTATGACTTACTAGATTTCCTTGTTGTCAGGAATCTCAAAATACTAATTTCTTCTGGGTTTCAAAAGTTGACCAGAATATGCCTGCACCTCAGTTTAGATCCACAGTTGAAGCAAGTTAATCCAGAACCGAACGTCTAGTTATGTTTGTATAACAGTTATATACAGTATAAAAAAGAAATGCTACTTACACAATGTTCTGTTCCATTTCTATTGAAAATAAAAGCTTTGCAAGTGAGTTATTTTGTTATTCTACTCACTACAGATTTAAGATTGTTAGACTTCGTTAAACATAAAGTGGATAGTAGTGTAGGTTTAAGAAAGTGGAAGAGACAATTGGAAGAGGAAGACAGCATTCATCTACAATATTATTGACTCATTTTTTATTAGAAAATAATTTTGATTTTAAAGTAGAATAACTATAGGCAGTTTACTGGACTTGCCATAGATGTGGTTATGGCACGATCTTAGACCAAGCTAGTAATGGCAGAATGGGAAAGCAGTATGGATTTAAACTCTAAATATGCACAGCATATACAATTCTATCATGGTTGCAGTGGAGATTTATTTTTTTTATCTAACTTAGTAGTCAGGAAATGATTTCAAAATTATTTAATTAATAAAACTATTTTTTTTAATTATATTATTATAATTATAAAAAAACAGGTGGGGCAAAAAGAAACTGAATGGCAAGTAAGATTAGAGGCAGACAAACTATCAGGTTTAAATGACACCATAAATATTAAATGTTTTCAAAGGACCGTAGGTTGGTTAAAGGAGTTTAGATGTTTAAGGGTTGAACAGACTGGCAATTATAATTGGACATGTTTTTAATTGTATTTTTATTGTGATTGGTTAACATGATTTTATTTCAAGTATTTAAGTTCATGTACCTTTTGTGTAATTAATTTCTGAAGCAGTCTACTGCTATTGATGAAAGGGTGATATTAAGTTACATTAATGCTAAAGAGTGGTTTTAAGGCTTGTCTTCTGGCTTAACAGTGGTTTTAAGTATTTCCTAGGATGCTACATAAAAGATTTAATAGCCAGGAGTATTGTGGAAGTAGAAATGAATATGGAGAATATGTTCAAACCTTTGGCATAAATTAGGTATGAAGTTATTAAAGAAAAGACAAGGGAACACCAGAATGGTTCTGGATTATACTTCGCTGATAAAGTGAAAATAAGATACTTTATTTGAAGTAACTGGCAAATATTTAAAGTGTACCACAGCTGTAGAAGCTCCTGAGTTCACATACATTGATTGAGGCAATGAGCATCTGAACTCTAAAAAAACAGAAGTTTGAAGGTTTAAATGTAAATAATGGTTTTCTAATGGTTTATTTATGTAAAACAATGCTTGCAGTTGCACAGTTTAATGACCAGGCTGTTTTGATAATGTACAAAATAATAAGTTATGATGGGGTCACAAGCAGGACTCTGTAGAAACACATTTTAATTTTATTCAACAGTTTAGTGCTTTTTTCTAGGTAAAGGACTTCTGAAGAAGTGGCAATGGTTGAACCATTGCAACATCAATGTAACTAATTTCGAGAAACAAATGTCAACACACTTCAGTGCATCCTCTGTGGCTATTCCTTGGACCACGCAAAGGTTAAAACAGAATTTTTGCTGACGGGCATAACCCCTGACTCTCCCCACACCCACTGCTGATTATTTATTCGAACACTGAGATCACACAATCCCCAGGGAAAAAGCATAGTCCTCAATCCCAGGGATTGCCTGGTCTCTGAACTACCAACTAAATAAAGATCAATTTTTGTATAATCTGACTACACACACACACACACATATTTATATGTGTGTGTGTGTGTGTGTGTGTGTGTGTGTGTGTGTGTGTGTGTGTGTGTGTATGTGTACGCAACTAATCTATTCGTGTGTGTGTTCGCAACTAATCTATGTGTACATACACACATTTTATATATATGTATGTTTGTGTGTGCTCGCAACTAATCTGTGTGTGTGTGTGTGTGTGTGTGTGTGTGTGTATGTGTGTGTGTGCATGCACGCATCTCCTTAGACAGTATTATATAGCACAGTACAGCACTGCCTTATACAGATCCAGGGAGTGAGAAGATGAACATTTCCGCATATGGTAATATGCTGACAGGTGCATGGGGCTGGGATATGCAGATCAGAGGATGTCCTAACTTTGCACTTCTCATAACCTATTTGTGGATGGCGGTCATTTGTTTCTCTTAATTGCCCTGTAATTCACGATGTCCTGTCCTTCAAATGTCCTGCTACACTGAGCTGTGCAACAGAAAATGGAACCCACAGCACCCAAGTGCTTCAGTAGTGGAGTTGTACCCCAGCACCTCCTAATGTGAGTGAGTGGGTGATTTCCAGTGTTTAGGTTACTTGATTACATGGCCTACTTATGCAGACAAAGGAATTTGATTATACATACATGTGCGGTTTGTCATTTTACTTTCCTGGTCTGTGTGCATGCAGTGAGCACCTCCGGTTAATAATGTTAGATATGCTCTTTAAGCTGTCACATAGAAAGAGCAGTGCATATTGCATGACTGGTGAACGTCAAAAATTGTACTAGTATACTGTCAAACATCCAGCTTGGAACTCCATATCCATGACCGGGAAGTGCCTTTGAAGTATTGCTCCTTTGGTGTACAATAAGATACGTCTTGTAAAGTTTTGGGATTCTGTTATCCATCAGCCTAATTTATTCTCTTTATTTCCATTTTTACCCACACGCTGTCACTACCAACTGTATATTAAGTACATTGGTAATGTCTCACTGCATAAGAATAAGTATAAACAAAGTAAATCGTTCACTGATCTTACAGATATGTGCTTTACTACAGCAGTATTGTCCAAAAAAGTTAAGGGTTAAAAAAAAACTTTTTTGTACTTGAAAAAGAGTTTGCATGTAAACCTGAATGTGATGAGATGCAGGACTGAACTTTGTCAGGCAGCAATATTCAACAGTATATTTACTAGCAGCACACACACGCATGCACGCACACACAAACACACAAATATTGACACACATACTACATTAGTAAATCTTTATACAGCCTATTTTTATTTTTTCATCTATTTGCCAAATTGTTAAAATACTTACAAAGATTATATAAAATTATTAGAAAAATATTTTTCTAAAATCATTTCCTATCCTTTTAGCAATGAAAGAGGCTTATAGGCTTGCTAAAGCAATTCAGGGTGTTTGCTGCTGTGGGGGAATACAATGACCTCCATTCCTTGCCCTTGAATACACAAAAAAGCGCATAGTTAACACTGTGCAACTGTTAGTGCCTTGTTTGCACATTAAACTTTACCTGATAAGCAGCCGAACGTAGTAGAGCACACTACTTATTTTCTGTACCAACTGACGCATTGTAATGATTGGATCATGTTCCATATTTTTAAATATTGTAAGCTCCTCCACCTGTATTTAGCCTCATGCCTACCCAAGAGCTAATGATGGAACTGGACCATTCACCTGCAAGTGAAGAAGTCCAGCTTTATTATTCACGAGTGTCTAAACAAGACCATTTCTATTTTGTCTGAGAACATACATCAGCAAGTAAAAAAACACATGCATTTCAAAAGATGAGTGAGACTTAGTACTTTATTTACAGCATAATCACATTTTATAAGATAATGATCGTTGTCATAATTAGAAGATAATTACAAATTAATAATATACCTCTCTTTGGAGAATACTTCTGTAGCACTGTACAAACGCATCTGTGCTTTACTCGCCAACATCACTTGTGCTTTCGCCAGATTTTCACACCTGTTGAACATTCCCCAGTACAGGCCAGCACTAATGCTGAACACCAGTGTCAGTTAGCATAAGCCATGTTATAAGCGGCAGTATTCTTCAACTGTTTTAAAACCATTTGTTTATTGATGGCGTTTTGTTATCGAGACTGTCACTATATTTCTTATTACCATAAAACTGACAGTTCAGTTCCAAAGAGTTGCATTTACCACTCAACACAGTTAATGACTGATCTGCTCTTGTAGCCCCATTTGTAGATGAAAGGAATCTGCAAACCAACCTACTCATATGGCTAACAGATGAATGATAAGTAAAGCACTAAAACTGTTCTTAAAAATGTTATATCTTTTGATTTTAATTAGGCCATAAAATTAGTGATATGAAGACATTAAGGCAATAGTACAGACAACCAAACTTCATTAGTTAGACAGAAAGAAAAAAAAGATAAATGTGTGATGTCAGACACGGGCAATGAATGGTTTATTTGGTATATAAATTAAGCCTGGCATAACTCTCACCCTATAAGTATTAAAAATCATAGCACTTGCCCCCAAAAATAATAACAGATGGTTATGAATGGCAGCATATTTTACTTTTTAAAGAAGACAGTCTTCAAATACATTATCCGGTACATTTAGTGATTCGTAGTCCTTCTACAGACTTACTTTAGTTTTTTAAAAGTTGTCCCACCCTTAAAGAGGTACAACTATAAATAAAATTTTATATCTAAGTGGATCAAGGCTAGACTTGAGGTAAAAAAAAATCATAGCACTGTGCCTATATCATAGCAGATAGGAAGTACAGAAGCAGGGTTTTCAGTTATAGTAGCGAAATGCAAGACACAAGAAAAAATTAAAAAAGTCAAAAAGGTTCAATGCATTCTCAGTTCAAATGGTGACTCATCTTAAAAGGCTCCACCAACATACAACATATTAAATGTAACCACTCAAATAGTGAGAGAAAAACTTTACTGGGGTTGGTGCAAAAGAAAACTATATGTCACCCTTAAGAATGCAGCTACTTTGTGAAACTTGAGTGGGTGTCTCTTACATAGAAAAATGCCTCACAACAAGACTTCTGTGGTTTATTTAAAGTTTGATTTGCTTTAAAATGCCACATGAACCATTGCTAGTGTCTATATCATCACACATTTGCTAGTGTCAGTAGCTCAGACAGTTATGACCACGAAGACCTGAAAGTTTTAAGTTCTGTCCCTACGCAAGTGCAGCATATAGTGCAGGGAGCTAGATTTCTGCCCTTCGGATGTGACATTTAACAATGGTTTTATCTTTATGAGTTGGGCCAGGTGAGTGTGAAAGATCCCAAGGAGCTTGCTGTAAAAGTTGGGATGATTTTATTTATTAATTAAAACATACAGTAATGGAGAAAAATGACAGGAATACAAAAAAATACAAACTTCAGATCTACCAAACTTTGAATGTAAACATGTATCAGAGAACATTATGATTGGGCCACCAATCATAACCAACTTATTCATAAAAGGTTTGTTTGTTAAGAGGGGAAGCTTGACATCTGTATTAAAAACACACAGTACATTGGTTGTGTTCAGATAAACATGAACAACATTCTTTGCAATATATGGCTTGTATTGGCCCCAGAATACTACAACTTACAAAAAATAAACATGCAGAAGCAGTCTTTCACAAATATGAACGTTCTAGCACAGTGCAATGTCCTTAATAATACAGAGGAACTAAGCTTAACAACTTTCAGAGCTTTCTGGTTTCTCTGATGTATTTCATTGGCAAGTGAGACTTAGAAACTGCATAAGAAGATTGTTACTCACTTTTCTGACATCACAAAAGTATGTAAGACTATCTTCTGCTCATTTATTTTCATTTTGCTCAATCTCCCCCACATCTGACCAACAGGTGCCACCGTCTCCTCTCCTTGTTCACTGGGTTTACTGTACCTTCCTAAGCTGATCATCAGGTGCCACCATCTCTTCTCCTTGTTCACTGGGTCTACAGTACCTTCTCCTCAGCTGACCATCAGCTACCACCATCTCTTCTCCTTGTACACTGGGTCTACAGTACCTACCTCAGCTGACCATCAGCTACCATCTCTTCTCCTTGTTCACTGGGTCTACAGTGCCTTTCTCAGCTGACCATCAGCTACCACCATCTCTTCTCCTTGTTCACTGGGTCTACTGTACATACCTCAGCCTCCCCTGTGTACAATCCTACCCACAACCATGGCCAGTGAGGACATTAAAGGACACTGATGCAGCATCATACTCTAACCCTAAATGTACCCTAACCTCTTCCCACCCCGTGACAAATAATATACCACTTGTGGCATGGAGTTCCCCATCTCCTAATACTGCTGTTGTAGCAAGCCTATGTAGCCTCCCTTCTCCCATGATGGATGAGCTGCTAGTCAAACCTGGGTCATCTGGGGCATAGTAAGGACTATCCATCTAACCTATGGGCAGGACTGAGCGTAATCACATTCCTCTGTGCATTACACTAATACTTCACTGTTCATTATGTAAAAAAAAAAAAAAGCGTCCTAGACAAGTCAATATTTTCCATAAAGCAAAGCACCATATCCTAATCTTGCCATTTAGATGGGCTCAGACATCAACAAATAAATTACACCAAATCACAAGCCTTTCATTTTATTGAATAGCTATTTCATCAAAGTAGATATGTTTGCTGTTTGGTCAATTCACTAATTCATCTAAGAGTGTTTTGGTAACTGTGTGTGAATTACTGTATAGCGAGAATTAGAATTTCACTTTTTTCCTTTTATTATGAAATCACAAATGTTTATATATATATATATATATATATATATATATATATATATATATATATATATATATATATATATATATATATGTATATATATATGGGTTCACTTCAATTCACTGAACTTTCAATTCACTGACTTTCATTTCACTGACACCATTTCACTGAAATTCATTTCACTGAAACTTCATTTCACTGAAAGTTCATTTCACTGAAAGTTCATTTCACTGACAAGTATTATTACAAAGTAAATGGAATATGCCCCCTTCCCCACTGTAGTGCGACCCTAGAGTTAGAGTATATAGTTAGGGAGGTGTGGGGGGCAGAGCCCCCCACATTGGGGGTGTGGGGGGCGCAGCCCCCCACTTACTTTTCTTTTACTAAGCAATATTATATCAAAACGTAAGAATATCATATGAAATGAAGTGGGGGGCTGCACCCCCCCACACCCCCCAATGTGGGGGGCTCTGCCCCCCACACCCCCCTAACTATATATTCTAACTCCAGGGTCGCACTACAGTGGGGAAGGGGGAATATTCCATTTTATTGCTAATAATAGTTGTCAGTGAAATGAACTTTCAGTGAAATGAAGTTTCAGTGAAATGAAGTTTCAGTGAAATGGTGTCAGTGAAATGAAAGTCAGTGAATTGAAAGTTCAGTGAACTGAAGTGAACCCATATATGGGTTTATATATATATATATATATATATATATATATATATATATATATATATAAAACTTTGTAAGGTGAGGTGGTGCGGGGAGCCGGGGAGCTTGCCCTCATGCATACACAATGTGCTTTTTTTTATTGTAAGATATAGTAGTATAAGGTCATTTTATGTGTGATGACTGCAGTATAATGGGCACGTTTTTTTTTGTCTCCCACCAATTTGCATTTTTTTTTAATCTCCCACTATGTGATCTCAAATTTATTTTAGAGTTTTGCTTTTACTCGTGGTGATAGTAGAATCTGTAAGTTGTGAAAATCAGTATTTCAGGATTCTATGCATTGTATTTCAAAGAAAAGTTTAATAAATTGTGTAGTCATCATAAAAAGCTAGCTAAAAACCAAAAACCTCCACTTAATTAAAAGACTAAAGAAAATATAAAGTGGTCATAAAATCAAAATGCAAGTTTATTCACAACATACTTATGTATGCATTTTTGTCATTTCTGGACTTCATCAGACTGAGGAAAACAATGAAAACTGCATATTATATAGATCTATAAAAGTCATTTGACTAATCACAACTTGTATACTTTAATGCTGCATGCAAGCCATTCCAATTTAAAAACGTTAAGTCACGAGACTAACTTGGATTGTTCTCAACTGTCACACACATTCTCTCCAATCAAATAACTCTTCCAATGAATATTTTCCATAAAAACAACTGACTTTTTCTAACACCAGAAACTTATACCCAACAGCGACACATTTTAGGGTACGCTTATACAAAGCATTCCCCTCATCTTTCATTTTAAGAGCATGCACATGTTCATATATCCTTTTGGAAAATCCTGTAGATGATCTACCTATGTAAATTGTGAAATTGTGCAGTAAAATGGTGTGTGTGTGTGTGTGTGTATATATACATATATATATATATATATATATATATATATATATATATATATATATATCACACACATACACACACACACATATATATATATATATATATATATATATATATATAAATATCAATCACACTTTCTACTGAGTAAGTGAACTTACCAGGAATAAAATATTGTACAACTCTTATAATATTTTTCGTACCTATTAAACTACTATTCATGCAGATAAACATGTTTCCATTTTTCACTACATTTTCTGATTTACTTTCAAAAATGTCCTTTAAAGTTCATCTCTGTTTAAAGACAAACTTTGGACCCTCACCCAGCACTTTGTGGCCAGAAACCCTTTTAATATCTTCTGATTTTCAAACCTGATTTTTTTAAAATATTGCTTACATCAACTAAGCAGACGGGATTGATGACCCAGATTTTATTTTCACTAGATTTCCTTTTTCTAACACTCCCTTCCTTTTGTGTCCTTTCACAATGTATATTGGGTTTATATTTCCCCTCAGTTTCACCTGCTGAAATGGTAATATATTGTTTGACAAGAGTTCAGGTTAACCCCTCCTAACTAATCTGTCCTTCAATATATTACGTTACATAAAAAGATCTTTATCATCTTCAACAAGTCTACTTATCCTGGCACTTTGTCCTTTAATAACATTTTTTCACCCATGGGGGATGCATGATCTCATATTTGAGATAATTATTACTATCAATACTTGTACTCAAATATTCACATTTATTTTATAACTTGATATTTAAACAGACTATTTTGTTAGTACCAATCTCCATAATAAACTATATATGGTCCACACAATTTAAATACAGAAAAACGTATTCCTTATTTCTCAACAAACTAGAAAAATATCATCAATAAAATGTTTATAACAAAGATTTATTATCCTTGCCACAAGTACTAATAATGGGAAGCTATTGACCTATTAGAGTCATATTATACATTTTATTCACCCTTGGTGTTCATGCACAAATTGGCGTAACTTGGGGCCATTATGGATCTCACAACCACTCCTTTTTCTAGTCTATTTATCCTCTGTTCTAACCTAAAACTGTAACTCAAAATAATTCATCAGCATATGAGTTGTTGCTGATAAAAACAAAAATGTACCTGCTATTACAGTTCAGCCCCTTCACGGAAAAAAATGTTTGAATTGTGTGAGGTACAGGCCCGGCCCAAACCCAGACTCTGTCACTCTTTGCTCTCCTTTGGACAAAACGGCCTTCTAATGAAGATACATCACAACATCCCTTTAAGATTGTAAGGATTCCCCCAAGACACTTTTACCTGTGCAACCACATTCTTTGAATATAGGAAATTTCTCCTTCACGAGATCCAAAATGGGTACCGACCTATAAACACTGCAGTTAGATAGCTCTCCAAATACCAATACAAAAAAACTTTTTCTGACAAAAAATGCTATCCAAAGAAAAAATAAAACTTGATAGTCATCAAGACTAACTACTACAACTTGGAAAAAATACCAAAAACAGAGGAGAATAATGAAAAATACAAAGATTACCTTTGATACTGCCAGGATTCCTTCACATGTGCTCTGCTTGCTGGCTGACTGAAACACCCAGAGACCAAATATCTTCTTTCATCTCCTAAGCAACAAAACAGAAATAATGCCAACTGACTCAGATACCATGGACTCACAAACTACTAAAACTATGTTTTCAGCACTTACATCTCCAGAAAAAGACATTAATACTAAAAGGCATAGAACTGGGAAACTATAAACCACTAAATCATCCAGTAAAAATAAAACTGAATCTACAAACCTTGATGACCTAAAATTGCTGTACAGCCTCTACAATTAGACATACAAAATTTCTCAGACCAGCTAAAATCTTTTGGGGATTCCATTAACCACATTGCAACCAGAGTAGAAAAATCAGAAGCCAGAATCTTTGAAAATGAAACTAAAATCGAAGAACTTCAGAAGGAATCTAAAGCTTCCAACAAATCTATACAAGAAATGCAGCAAAAAAAGCCTCGACCTAGAAGCAAGATCCAGACGTAATAATATCATCTTGAGGGGTATACCAGAGCATATTGACCAAAACAAGCTACTGGAAACAATTCTGGCTATATTTGGGGCTCTACTTAAAAACACCACTGAAGCAAGCCAAATAACAAAATAAACAGCACACCAAGCCCTACGCTCATCATTAAACTCCACTAAACCACAACTAGTATATGTAAAATTGCTTAATTTCTAACATGCAACCAGAATCCTTACATCTGCAGAAAAAAAAAATAGAAACCATCTGAAATGAAAATAAAATACTTTTTGCCCAAGACCTTCCTCTACAAATTAAAATGGAACGTCAAAAACTATCTCCATTTTGTAGCTTTTTGATACAAAAGCAAATCAGACTCCAAATGAAATACCCACACACACTTCACTTTCAGCATCAGGGGATACAATACAATGTCAGCAACACCTCAGAAGTGAAGAAATCCTTCTTAAAAGCCTTTAGCACCATTCCTGAACTACCCACTACCAAAAGTAGCAAATAAAATGAAAGAAACAGTATTGTGGCATAAATAAGATGATCGCTAATTGCAGACGAGTGAATGCAACTGAAACAAGGTAAAAAAATAAGCTTCTCACTATTTTGATACTATTTGTAATCCAATTGAAATAATTTGTGGATTTCTCGGCCAAAAATTACTCTCTGGTTCCATTAATACAGTGTACAAGGATCCAGCCATCTCAATCTGCCAGTCACTTCCTGTTTAACCCCTTCTGTTCCCAGAAGCTTATTCTTTCTTAAAACATTATTACCAAATTACAAATACTTTTCATGAAAGTAAGAAAAAGAAATCTACAAGAACTGCATTCATAATGTTGAATTTATGAATACATCTACCGTTTTTGATCAGGAATAACACAAGTTAACCAGGAAATCATCAGTTTTGATTTACTTCACTTTGAATTCATTCTCTAACACCTTTGACTTGGCTTCACAAGCTAACCTTGCCATGCAATAACAGATTACACTCCAATTTAGTGGAAATCTTTTCATTCTCAATATTCTCTGCCAGATATTCCATTCAACCACAGAAGGAACAATGCAAATACCTACAAACTGTGCATTGAAATATAAAGTAAGGCATGGCATCTCTTTCTTTTGACAACTAAAACATCTGGAACCTATTTTATATGCTATTTTTGCATATACTTCTATAAATAACTCCACATACAAGTTTTATCAGACTTGGACAACAATTATGAATACTACAGTGTGTGTGTGTGTGTGTGTGTGTGTTTTCTTTCCCTCTTACATAGCAATGAAATACAACCTTGATGAATGAAGAAAAAATGGAAGATGAAGAAAGGGCAATGAAAAAGGAAGTAAAGAATTAAAAAAGACTAAATGAAAATGTGTATGCTATTACTCTCATGTCTATCTATCCAAGTTACTACCATACAGAAGATATTCATTCTAAACTTAACGTGACATTTCTAATAATACCCTCACCTTAGTTGGCAGATACATGATGTTAAAAATAGTTAATGGAACACATTGTGATGTTAAATGCTTTATAAATTTGATAAATGCTATAGAATGCACAAGTATTATATATGCTCTGATTTGGTTATTGTTTTATGACTAACCACCTCTTCGAAGAAAATTTTTCTCAGTATGCTCTTGCGTGTACTAGACTTTAACAACAATATATTATTAATATAGTAATACCTCTTTTGTTATAAAACTAACAGCCTATAGATCTGTGGGTTTATTACCCTGAAGCTTGTAGACCAAAGATGAGAAATATACCTGGAAACACTAACATTTAACTTGACATATTTTGTCATACATTAATACCACCAGTGACAATTATTTAAACGACTGGTATTAGCTCTCTAATTAATAACACAGCTTAATACCCCAACCAAGACACACCAGTTAAATTCTCAGTTATATAAATTTTTACACTGCCTTAAACTCTAAGAACCCTCTCACCTTACATCAATTTTGGGGGATATTCTATTTTACTACACCGAACTATATTGTCCCCCATTACTTTCGCTCATAATTCAGAAACTATGGAGAGCTAGAAGACTAGCAGAAGTTAAAACAAGAAGACATGCTGTTTGTTTTCTGTACTATATATGTTTTTAATATGGGGTTAAAAGTTATCAAAGCATTAGTAACAAGAAGATTTTCACCTAACCATTTCTGCTTTAACTTCTGTTATAACTCTATCATCCAATTCCCCCATCTCTCTCGGGCATAGTAGTTTAGTGAATAGGCACAAGTTTGATGCAGGAAGAGTTGTATGTGAATGTCCTACCTCATACATTTAATGTACCAGCTATACCCATCACACTCATCCTTTACTGACACACAGTTATAATAGTAGGCATGTGGTCTTTTCATTCTTGTAATGTCAAAGGGATCCAACTCGAAAAAAAAAAAGAAAACTACTTCTACATTTGATATTCAAATCCAAAGCTAATTTACTCCTCCTCCAAGAAATCCACATGCTAGCAGAGCAATGGAAACCCTCCATTAAGAATATCATTGCCTCTGGCAAATCCCAAAATATCTCAGGAGTAGCAATCATTATTAAAACTGACTTTCAATGCAAAATCATAAAACATGATATGGACATGAATGGAAGGTGGTGCCATATAACTAAACCAGCTTGTTTAGACAAACCTATTCTGATATTAAATCTATACACACCTTGTATAAATTTACACAAATTTATAATGTCTATTTATAAAATACTACTTGACTTCCCCAATCATTATTATATACTGATATTGACAGATCCAACACCAATTCCAAACATAATACCCATGCCATATCAGCACTCGAGGAACTTAAATGACTTTAACCTATTTCACCCCTATTTTTCCAGCTCAATAACTCCTTCAAAAATAAATATACCTTCTTCTCTGTATGTCATACATCTTGGTCCAGGCTGGATTTCTCTCTCATTTCCAATATATTTACTAAATACAAAAATTCCTTTCACACTATCAGATTCTAAGATTAACCTAACTATTGATTGGGATAACAATCAAACTAACAGTAAACGAGGGTATAACTGGGTCCTTAACTGTAATCTATTAAGGAAAAATGGAAATTCTACAAGAAGTGGATGCCATCCTGGACCAAGCTTTAGACAATTTACTCTATATTCACCTACCTATGGACATTTGCTGGGCCTCTATTAAATACATAATTAGAGGTACCATTATAAGTAAGGCTTCATATTATAAAAAAAAAATTCTCCAAGAGGAAGCCAGTCTTAAAAATGAAATCATTAAGCTTGAATCCCATCTCCAATCATCCTTTAATCAAGGAACTGAAACTCAAATAACAAAACTCCAACAAAAGCTATATGATCTCAGTGCTGAAAACCTAACATACCAAGAAATTAAAACTTTAGAAAATTACTCTGAATGGGCTCACATGTCATCTAAATTCCTGGCAAGGCTTATTAACCAAAACAAACCCTCCACGAATGTAACAGACCTGATCTACCAAGATAAATTGTATCACACTACTGAAGATATAATATGTATCTTTGAAAAGTATATATACAAAATCCTACAGCCCATCAAACCTCTCATAATAAACATGACCAAGATATCTTCTTAAACCAATTAAATTTTCCCATAATCACTCTAGATCCACAAAAAAATGTTATCCTCCCTGATCTCCCAGCAAGAAATTATGACAATCAACAAACTCAAACCCAACAAATCACCAGGTCCAGATGGTCTTACGACCAAATTCTACAAAGCTTTCCTACAAAAATCATCTCTCTTTCTTCTCCATCTATTGATTCACATTACTTCCAATGGTGTAAGTGATACACATCTAAATGCATCCAAAATGATTCTCATACCTAAACCAAACTCCGACCTCAAAGCCCACTGAACTATAGACCTATAGCCCTAATAAATCTTGATATGAAAATATCTGGATCAATACTAGCAAATAGAATAAAACCAATCATTCCAAACACTGTTTCCCCCTGAGCAATCAGGTTTCATAATACACGCGCAAACCTTTGATCATACCCTTACCCTGGACACCATGATCAATCTCTCTAGCCATACACATACTCCAATCTACACCTTAGCTATTGATGCCTCAAAAGCCCTTGATACTCAATGTAAACTTCTTGCTCAATATCTTGCCTCTCTTTAACATACCCAATAACTACATACAAGCTATCAAAACACTATACTCCAAGGCTCATACTTACCTACAAATTAATAAACACCTATCTTCTTGAATTGACATTAAGAATGGTGTCAGGCAAGGATTTCATATGTCCCCCTATCTTTTTAATTTATACATTGAACTCCTTTTTCTCATTTCTCAGAAAACTTTCCACCATATCACCAATATCTAACTCTAAGATTATCCTAGTGGCTTTTGCTGATTATCTGAATCTTTACCACTCGCTTCCTAATTCAGATCTCTAGATAATACTATCCGCTACAGACACCTTTTTAACTTTCTCAAATTACAAACTAAACCTAAAGAAAACAAAAATCTTCCCCATTAACTCCCTTTGTCAGCTTCCCACAAACGCCTTAGCAGCTGGTATTAAAACTAACCATTCATTAAAATATCTAGGAATATCCTTCCAAGATCCTAAACAGTCATATATAAATAACATTATTAATCTCTGGTCAAACATGCAACATATTGGCAGATGGACCAAACTTCAACTTCCATTCCTGGCTAAAATAGCCACAATCAAAATGAATCTTCTACCCAGATTTTGAAATATATATTAAATGCCTCCAATACAATTATCAACCTAAAACTCATCAAAACCATTCACTCTACAATTTCCAAATTTATTTGGGTCCCCAAATCAGTCAGAATCAGTTATAATAAATTGACCTACCATAAAGACTATGGAGGGTTAGGGCTGCCAAACTTTAAATGCTACCATATCATCATAAACTGTAACAGACTAGTAACAATAGCCGACCACACCCCATCACCACAACAATAGTTTCCAACCTGGGTCATACTATTACACAACCATATCAAAACACTATCCATAAACCCAAGAGCCCACCCTTTCCTTTACAATGAACATTTAAAAAAATCTTAAAATACACCCAATCATTAAACATAAAATCACCATCATACAAAGGATGTTCAAATCATTAAACCTATATTATGCATTCACTTCCCTACAAACTATCCACCTTAACCCCAATCTCAAAAAGAATAACATGATTAACCTAAACAATTATCCCCTCCTCAAGAAACTAACCATCTCTGATATATTTCCATTCAATAACAATAATATCACTGAAATGAGAACACAATTAATGCTCCCTAAAAGCTATACAATATTTTTTAAGTTAAATATGAAACCTTAGTCAATACATCATAGATAATCCTGATATCAATGCAAATGACAATCAAACCTATAAAACCATATGGAACCTCCTGTCCTCAAAGAAAAGAGTGCTATCTAACTCCTACAAACTTATTCTATAAATCAAAACACTAACAGAAGTTATTTATTCTAGTTAATGGAAGGAAATCTATCCTTCAATCACAAACAAATATCTCAAGTGATCCAGCTTACCTCCAAACTTATCCCCCTTAAAAAACTTAAATATACAGAGACCATGATACTTCATAATGCCCATGTCACTCCAATCATTATAAATAAAATACACCCAACCGCCTCATGATTCTGTTCCTATTCTGATAATCAAAAGGCTGCTCTACTCCACTCCACATCTTCTGGAGCTGCAAGTGCACCTACAAGCTATGGTGCTCAGAGTCCAAGTAGAAAAAAAACGAGCTATGAAAAGTCCACCTCATTTTGGAAACTAGCTCTCCTACATATACCCGCACGTCTGACTAAATGACAAACACTGATATTAATAACACTAGTTTCTTTACTTCAATACTACATTACATTGGAAGGATACAGAATCACTCACATGGGAGTGTTTCAAACAATTAGCTACCAAACACCTACTAGCTCACAAATATTTAACCTACACTGAGAAATCTCACACACACTTTACAGAATTTTGGGAATCCTTTTTTGAACATATTCTACCTTGAATTTGGTATATAAATCAATGATGGAATTTTGGCATGTGTGTAAATAGTTCTGTTTTGCATTTATGTTTTATTATTGAGCAATGTATTCTCTGGTCATATTACTACCTGTCTATTAAAATTGCTGTTTTACTGCATCTGTTTTCACATAAAAAAAAAAAAGGAAATAAAAATATTTTATACAAAAAAAAAAGAATTTTCTCCATGTTTTCTTGAAGTCATAGAAATATTTTTTTATGGGACAGGCATAATTACTTTTGAGAATATGCATGAAGAGAGAAAGAAACAATCCAAGGTAAACTGCCACAACTACAAGATGAACTTCTCACAGAATAATAGCCTTAACACACTGCTCTATAATCCTATACTCTGATAGTTCAGGTATCTCAGGTAGAATGTACACCTTGATCAATACTAATACTAGGGTTCCTATTATGTTGTCAAAGTTTTACAACTTTGAATGCAATATGGTCAAAACCATATGTTTGAAGTTGTAAAACTTAGAAAACATAAAAATAAAAAGGAAAACGTTTGCAAACAGTTGTAAGCCGGTGGGCAAGCCCCCCTGCACCCCCACACCCCTGCTCTTTAAATATACCAACTCTGAGAGCGTACTACAGTGTAGTAAAGAGAAATCTTCCCTTTATGCACTGTACTGCATTGTATCCGGTCTCGGAGTTGGTATATTTAAAGAGCTGGGGGTGTGGGGGTGAAGGGGGGCTTGCCCCCCTGCATACAACTGTCTGGTAAGGTTTTTCTTAACGTTTCCGAAGTTTTACAATGTTCAGAGTTGTAAAACTTCGACAACTTAATAGGAGCCCGTAATACTATTACTTGTAGTACTAGGACTAATACTACTGCAATAATACTTCTATTATGAATACTACTAATACAAATACTACTAAGAAAAATAATAATACTCCAACTTCATGGATCTTTTGCATACCATCTGATTATAATTTATAATGATATTGTTTGCAACAGTATGTTTAAAACATGGATAGTCTTGCATGCTTTGCAAATGCTGTATTACACATACTCAAGTGTTTTGCTATTGCAGATTTGTGATTTTGCTGGGTTGGATCTGAAATATATTCCATTAGGTCAGTGTTCAATAGTAAAAAAAAATAAAATAATAATCGTATCAATAAATAAATAAATAAATAAAATCTAAGCTTCACAGTTACTACCGAGACTTGCACACAGTAGTAACAGTCTACACTGCATCAAAAATGTCATAGTCAATACAAGAAAGCAAAAGAACAAAAACAAACTGTTGCAAAACTGTCATAGTTCATGTGAAAAACATGCTGCAGTAACATTGGCCACAGAAGAGATACTACAGTAAAAACTCCACATAAATGAATAAATACAGACTCAGTATCCTCTCTCTCTCTGTAAAGGAAAGTAATATAGGTTTAACATTTTGCGAAGTGATTCAATATAAAATCTGCAATATTCTGTCATCAAGTACTTTTAGAAACCTGCTTCTAAGATACTGCCAGATACATTTTTTGTATCTTATGACAGAATACTGTTAATTCTCCATGCTTAAATGAGTGCTTTTATTCCACCGATTTCCAGATGAATCCTCTCTGAAAGGTACTGTATAGCACTCTTTGAATGCTTTTAACTGCAATCAAAGAAGTAAGACTTTTCTTTGTTTTCCAATCAAAAAGATAAACAAACATTTCCTTTGACTACCATTATCAAATATGCTTTCATTTGAAGCACCACTAAAGGCAACTATTACCAGAGATTCACCTTCGCCGGGAGATGAAAATTTGAAGCTACTTTTGAAGTCTTCATTTTTCCAAAAGTCACATTTGCTTCATGCCTGTACAGTGGCATTGTTGTATGCCACTGATGACAAATAGATATCAGTTATTTGTCAGGCAACCTAGGAAATTTATCCAGTTTTTGATTTAAGTACATCCATATTAATAAGGGTAATGAGAGCCCACTGTATTGGCCTTGACTATTCAGTGAACATAGAATAAAGATTTGTGACTCTCTTCATGTGCCAATATCATTCCATCAATAGTAACATTCAGTGCACTCACCCTCATCTGCTCTCCCTGCAAAACTGCTCTCAGAAAAAGAGGTTTCTATAAAATTATCACCTTAGACTGGAATCATTACTACAAAGCACAAGAGAAATCACTGACAAATCTCCATGGAACAAAAAGCATACTGCTCATCTGAAAAAAAGCTTACAAATATACGTCTAATATTGACATTCTAATAAGTACAGCCTGGTCCTCCACATGAATGTATCCCTACTTCAGCCCTTAGGATATTCTCATTTCTGAGACTTGCATGCTGCACTAAGTTTTTTACCGAATGATCTTCTTACTGGTTCTTCGATTCTTTACCTCTTATAGCCACTTAATCAGATACCTCCCATTTTACTCCTGTTTTCCTCTCATTGCTCTCATGCCCTCTTTCCTCTCAACCCCTTGTCCGCTCACTTTCCACTACATAACTTCTCTTTGCAGCTTGTACAAGAAGAGAAATTAAATAATAATGTAGTTGACACTGTTAGACTTCAAGCACTGTTTTCACTACAAACCTTTTAACATATTGCATTTGCTACACTTACATTTCTTGGAAATGTATTCATTGCATCTGTCCTACTCTGTTTACATAAGACTACCATCTTGCATGTACTCATGACTACTTACAGGTAAATAGGTTAGTACTAGGCTAGCTACTCCTGTGAGACATTTTAAGCCTATCCGATTTCCCTTTTTGCGTTTGAAATAACCTATCCCATTTGGTTATACATTGGCCTTACCCATCTCATGGTTAATAATTATACGTTACCCTTAATAAGAATAACTGGGATCATACCATAGATAATTTGAGGGGAGCCATGCATGAGATAAAGTGTTTAGGAGCTGCCTCTGTCCATTATTGTGACAAAGGGAAATACTACCAGCCCAGCTATCTGGAATTTTGTAAATAATTCTATATCATTTGTGAATATTGATGTAATTTATCCAGAAGTGTGTGTGTAAAGTACGAGCTAAACTGTAACAACATGCCCTATTGGAATCGAACAGGAACATACCTGCACAATTGTGACCTTTTTAGATATATATGTTCAGTGGAAACTGGAAAACAAGAGGTTAACTTGAAAAAAAATTCAGAGAAAATAGTTTAAATTGTTTCATAACCACGCAATAAAAGAAATGTTATATCTCAGTTTCAGTGCAGTAGCAGACACACTGTCTAGACCCAGAAGATTTTCTGTATTGTCTTGAAACAGAAGTAATTACTGGGTTTAAGATATAGAAGTATTTTATTGTTTTATGACTTCCAGGATCTGCAAATATCTGATAGATCTGTATTGTTCACTGGCCATTTTATTTTGTCTTTGACCTAAAAGCATCAGCTGGAAACATCCACTCACCTCTGCACTCGCCTTGCTCTAAGTTTCTAGGGCATAGTAACTCATTTAGATAGGAATATAGTAAAGTGTAGCTTAGATGTTTTCTTTATTTATTTGAGACTGTCCTACAATGTTGTTTTAAATATTTCCTGTGATTTTGAACTATGATGTAACAGATTACTTACTGAGTATTGTCGTGTTCTTTTATTTATTATTACATATATTTAAACTTATCTTTGTGGCTGATATCTGTGAGACATATTTAAGGTCTTAGTGCACTTGCAAATCTGTTTGGTGATGCTTTACAGGCCACTCCTAAATAGCCTTGCTATTGGTCAGACTACCATTTTGATTATTAGTAAAATTACACAGTAGGATTGGATGCCCCTTGTTAAGGACCTTAGAGTAACTGATAAAGAGTTGGCCGGTGGCAGCTGGAACTACTTTATAATCTGGGCAGAAGGGGGCATAGCTAGTAAACCTGTGCCAGCCTTTCCCAGGTGTGTGTGTGTTCCTACATAAATCAATTATCAATAAATAAAGTAATTTCTGTGGCACGTCCTATAACTGCATACTGCTATAGTGAGATAAACTAGTTGGGTAGTAGTTCTATTCCCAGATGTGACAAATGTGTATGTGTGTCTCTGTCTGTGTAGACAGCAAAATCTACAAGTGTGTGTGCATGTGTGTCAGCTATTTGGGCAGGGACACAAAGCAATGGTTGGACAGTGTGTGTGCTGGAGGTTTTGGCTTGGCCACTAAGCTGAGAGTCTTACTAGGGATCTGGAGAAAGAGGGAGAAACCAGTCCTAGACTGACTGTGATCTCTGTGTGCTCTTAAGAGAAATTGCACTTTACTGTGGGTGTACTTGTCATCCTCCCAGTATGTACATTTCCCCACTGTTGCCAGTGATGAGGATTGAGATTCTTTGATTACTGGGCCAGTGCAGGGACTTCACATATTAATTAGTTGGCAGTGGTGGGATAAGCCACATCACATATCAACTGGCTTGTAGTGGTGTGGATATAGAATTCCTGTAGCCTGTGAACAGTGATCGCTGAAGGTGTTTGTACTCTCAATCAGCCACGCATTGAACATTCAGAGTTTCGTATCACAATTTTTTTTTTGTTAGCTTGGTCAGGGATAGCAGGCAAGGATACCAGCAGAGGAGTATGGCAAGCTGACAAGGAGCGTGTTGGCTGAGATGTGCCAGGCTAAAGGACTGGTGCATGCCAACCTGACTAAAGCAGAAATAATTACAGCCTTGGGTACAGCTGCATCACAGACTAGCAATCAGGACCACAACCAGGCTGGTCTTGGAGATGTACAACTCTCAGAAAATGGATAGTTCAACCTTTCCACAGAGGACTTAAAAATCTGTCTGGAGTTAAAAATACTTGAACTGGATGCCAAACATTTGGAAATAGAAGCAGCAGAGAGGCAGACATCTCAAAGCTGAGGACAATGAGAGGCAGAAGCAACACAAAAAGGAGATCCTGACTTTTCGCCAGGGTCATAGAGTTAATGGGGAAGGGAATAACTGAACACCAGAAGCAACAAAGGTCAGTACATTTCTTCCACAATTTACAGACGGGGATAATTTTGATAATTGCATTCATATGTTTGAAAGGATATGTAAATAGAATAATGTTGACCAAGAGCTCTAGGTATGGGTCCTGACCCCCTTCTCCATGGTAATGCTGTAACTATTTTTAAATTGTCTGATACTGATTGCTTAAATTATAATACTGTGAAAAATTGTCTTTAAGAATGTTTTAAGTTAACACCTGAAGCTTACAGGAAAAAGTTTTGTGAGCATAGACGTAAAGCAGATTAAAGTGTGTGTGAATATGTTGCTGAACTAAGCACTTATTTTCATAGGTGGGAGAGTGGATATCAGGTCACTACTTTGAAGGCATACCAGATCTTCTGGTGAGAGAAGAAACCTTTAGCACTTTCCTGAGGACCTGAGAATCTGGTTACCTGATAGACAATGAGATGGGGAAGAAGGAAACCTATACCTAAGCAAGCAGGGCATCACTGCACTGGAAGGGGATACCCAGTGCTGCTCATGAGTCTAAGGGAACCCTTAGTCCAGACTGCCCCAACAGAGTCCTCCAGTAGCAGGGGAAGCCACTAGTCCAGGTACATGTCAATGTTTTAAATGCAACCAGTGGGGTCATGTGGCATACAGATGTCCACAGAGGCAAGGTGAGGAACAAAATGTGGGAGAGCCAGTAAGTGGGAATGACAAAATGTCAGCAGTAAGTTCTCTCAAGACAACAAGGGTACCAAACTACCATAATATGTTATATCCTATCTTAGTGAATGGGAAAGAGGCCAAGGCTAAAATAGACACAGCCTCTGACCTAACCATTGTGAAGCCTGCAATGGCTGATGAGGAGCACTACTTGCTTGGTTAGTCTACTCCAGTCAGAGCTTTAGGATGGACCCCATTCCGAATACCTTTGGCTAGGGTTCACCTTGACTGGGATGGTGGAAAAGGAAGCCAGCAAGTAGGTGTGTTTGAGGATATCCCTGCAGATGTCCTGTTAGGGAATGATTTTGAAAATGCAGTACCTTGTGTGTATGCAGTTACACACAGTCAAGTTTAGAGACAAGCATGTGGGTCTGGTAGCCTGGGAACACCCAGACCGACAGCACACTTGCAGCCAGGACTGGTGAGGTGGTTACTTCAGGGAGGGAGCTAACCTGTAGCAGCGAGACTGAAGTTGAGCCACAGCTGCTTGTGGGTACTGATGTTCCCTTGGACAGAATGTCTGCAAGGGCAGAGGTGAGTAGTAGTACCCAGGATGACAGTGAGGCATCACTGTCAGAGGATGCCAGACATCCTATGGAAGGGGAGCTGGGAAGGGTTACAAAGAGAGTTGAGACAGGCTGAGCTTTCGGACCATACATTACAAGGACTGAGGAAGGTAGCCAGTGAGACACCTGATTCTCAAGGGAAAGGGGACTTTGTATACTGGAAAAAGGGTTACTGTATAGACGGTGGACCCCTAAGGGAGGGCTAGAGAGGGAGAATACAGCAGTTGGTAATGCTCACAGCCTACTGTCTGACACTCCTAGCCATAAGCCCATGATATTCTCTTTGCAGGTCATATGTGCATAATGTGTACAAAGAGATATGTTATGCAGAACTTTTATTGGCCTGGGATTTCTAGAGATTTAACAGGGTACTGCAGGACCTGTAAGCAAGGCAAGGCAGGAGACAAGGTTAAAGCTCCTTTGATGCCTTTTCCTGTGACTGATGAGCCATTTCAGAGGGTAGCTATGGATATTGTGGGGCCTCTGAGTAACCCAAGTTTCATGTGGAAGAAGTATATCCTAGTGGTAGTAGATTATGCTACCAGATACCCTGAGGCAGTGGCCTTGTCCGCCACTGAGGCAGAAAAGTTGGCAAATGCTTTGTTAGAGATTTTCAGTACGGTAGGTTTTCCAAAAAAATACTGACTGACACAGGTGCCAATTTCTTGTCTGACCTGCTGGCTTGTCTGTGGAAGCACTGTGGGGTGAAACACCTAAAGACCACATCCTATAATCCCCAGTCTAATGATCTTGTGGAGAGGTTAAACTCTACACTCAAGTCCATACTACAGGCATTTGCACACCAGTTCAAGAGGTGGTGGAACAAATATTTGCCCCATCTATTTGCTTACAGAGAGGTTCCCCAAGAATCCATAGGTTTTTCACCCTTTAAGTTGCTGTATGGGCATACGGTGAGGGGACCTCTAGATTTGATTCGAGATGAGTGGGAGGGTGAGTGTGAATCCCACAAGGAGTCTGTTGTGGCATATGTCCTAATCCTCAGGACAAGGCTTAGGGAACTCATGGGCTTGGCCCAGGAGAACCTGGCAGAAATCCAACAGCAGAAAATGGTCTGTTATGGCAGGAATCCTCGAGCCAGAGAGTATACTGTAGGGCAGCAGGTAATGGCGGTCATTCCTGCTAGACACAACAAGCTACAGGAAGCTTGGGAGGGACTCTTCAGGGTGGTACGGAAGGTCAGTGATGTTAACTACATGGTAGAACTGCAAGGCAGCAGGCAGGGTCATAAATTGTACCATGTTAACATGATGAAAACTTACCATGATAGGGAAACCCTTATGCTGAATATTTGCAGTGGATGGAAGGAAGAGTCTGAGGGGGATCAATTGACTGAGCTCCTCAGTGAGGCTCGGACTGACACCTCAGTGGAAGGTGTAGCAATGTCCCAGCAGGTATTCCCTACCCAGGTTTGATTAACCAGAGCAGTGTTACAGGAGTTTGGGAAACCAGGGTGTACCCACTTGGTGCAGCACCATGTGGATACAGGATCCCAAAGGCCTATTAAGCAGGCCCCGTATAGCATGCCTGAGGGAGTCAAACAGAATTTGAAACAGGAGATACAGGAAATGTTGGAACCAAGGGTAAACCAGGAGTCCAGCAGTCCCTGAGCCTGCCCAGTGGTGCTGGTACCATAGAAGGATGGCAGCACCAGGTTCTGTGTAGACTACAGGAAGTTAGTCACACAGAGTCAGATGCGTACCCCATGCCTAGGGCAGATGAAGCCCTGGAGCAGCTGGGTGGGGCTAATTATCTTACCAAGGGTTATTGGCAGGTGCCCTTGACTTCCAGTGCTAGAGAGAGGTCAGCATTTGTGACTCCTTTTGGCTTGTATGAGTTCAGGAAGATGACCTTTGGGATGAAATATGCCCCAGCAACTTTCCAACGACTGCTAGATCATATCCTAGCAGGAACAGGAGATTTTGCCCTTGCTTACCTAGATGGTATTGCCATCTACAGCCGTTCCTAGCAACTGCACCTTCAGCATGTCAAGGGAGGTGCTGGGCAGACTACAGAGGGCAGGGTTGACCATTAAGTCCAGTAAGTGTCAGGTGGGTATGGCAGAGGTCTCCTACCTGGGACATAGAGTAGGGGGTGTTAAGATCAGACCAGAACCTGCCAAAGTGAAAGCCATTCAGGCATGGTCTGCCCCTATCAAAAAGCAGATGAGGGCATATTTAGGGACAGCAGGATACTACAGATAGTTTGTCCCCAATTATAGTACAATAGCTGTGACCCTCACAGACCTGACAAGGAAAAACAAGCCAGATA
The DNA here is from genome assembly GCF_019279795.1 of Protopterus annectens. Taxonomy (NCBI): domain Eukaryota; kingdom Metazoa; phylum Chordata; order Ceratodontiformes; family Protopteridae; genus Protopterus; species Protopterus annectens. Next base: position 144,794,219 of record NC_056749.1, on the reverse strand, counting down.
TATAATGTGGACCCCAGCATGTGAGCAGGCATTCCAGGAACTTAAAAGAGCTTTTGGAGGACTCCCCATGTTAGCCAGTCCAGATTTCAGCAAATGATGTGTTGTACAGGTGGATGCCTCAAACCATGGGGTGGGGGCTGTATTCAGCCAGGTTTCCTCAGAGGCAGAAGAGCACCCATTGGTTTATCTCAGCCATAGGCTGCAACCTAGGGAGGAATGCTATGCAGCTGTAGAAAAGGAATGTCTAGCCACAGTGTGGGCACTGCAGAAACATCAGCCTTATCTGTATGGAAAGAAATTCAGTGTAGTTACAGACCACAATCCCTTAACATGGCTACACTGAGCTAGCCAGCAAAATGCCAAGTTACTAAGGTTGAGCCTAGGGCTGCAAGTATATATGACATGACAGTGCAGCACTGCAGTGCAGTTAGCAATGCCAATGCAGATGGGCTCTCAAGACAGGTAAGGGGTAAGGTATTCTCAGATAGTCCCAAGCCTCTCAAACAACATTTCTCAAGGGTCACTTGAAAAACTAGCTTGAGTTTTCAGGAGGTAAGAAGTGTGACAGAAGGAAATACTGCTAGCCCAGCTATCTAGAAATATGTAAATAATTCTGTCATTCGTAAATATTGATATGATTTATACAGAAGTGTGTAAAGTACAGAGCTAAAACCTAACCACAGCATGCCCTGCTGGAGTAGAACAATAATGTACCTGCACTATTATGACTTTTTAGATGTATATGTTTAATGAAAACTGGAACACAGGAG